>NC_060271.1:16670535-16688594 GCF_021613505.1 Equus quagga | reverse complement strand
TAAGTATCTCTCAAGCCTTTTAGCTCCTCTCCAACCCCCTGCCCAGGCCCACTCTTCCTGCTGTTCGGTGTGGCATTTCTGCATCATAGAACAAGCATGCCTCACGGTGCTCCCTGACCACTTCCGATGCTTGCTGACCGCCATTGGACATCCAGATTCCTCAGCCTGTTCCCCATATGGCCACTGTGACCTTCCAGCCTCACCCATCTCCCGACAGCCTCCCTCACCTCTTGCCTTTCAACTACCTGGTAATACTGGACACGCCACCTTCTTCACAGCCTCCAAACCCTTGCTCACACCGTCCCCACTCTCAGGAAGGTCCTCCCTCCCTTCTCTGCCAGGTGACCTCCGGCCCATCCTTTGAAAGCTCAGCTCTGGCAATCCCTCTTTCTGCCCCAGTCCCACTGTTGCTCCAGGGACCCGGCTGGAACCCCCTTCTCTCGTGCTCCCGACCCTCCTGCCCATCTGACCACGCTATGATCGTCATCCTCCCGCCTGTGCGTCTTCCCCGCAGACAGCGGGTGCCTTCGGGGCAAGAACAACCTGTACTGTCTGTGTACCTCCAGCGCTCAGCACGGTGCTTGGCATGCGGGATGAACGAGTGATGAATAACAATGAACAGACACGCCACCACCGGCCTGCCTTCCAGGGTGTGGCCCCTGATGTCACCGCATTCAGGAACTCGCTTTCCAGGACGGGCAACAGGTGATTTTGCCAAAGGGGCTGGTCTGAGGTCCACCTAGACCGAAGGGTTTTCCCAGGGGACCTGCCATCTCTGTGCTGCAGTCCTGGAACCGCAAACAGTCTGATGCTTGCCTCTGTGGTGGCTGTGAGGCCTCCGAACCTGGAGATGGGCCGAGGCTTTGGCGGGGCAGGAGGAGGGGAATCTGAAGGGCGTCCACCTCTGGCCGCTTGGAACCAAGACCTTCCACGCTGTCACCTTCCTCCTGCCCACGCTGCTCACCCTCTGCCCACTGTGCCCACCTTCCTATCCCCTTACCCGTCCCCGGGGCCCCCCTCCTGATTCTCTACCAGGCTGCCTCTACCTCCCGTTCTTTAAATAGCTTTGCTCCCAGAACTAGGGGGCAGGATGGGGGGTGGTGGGAGGTGGGCAGCACAGGGTGGGACCCCAGCTCTGCCATTATCCAGGCATGTGACCGAGAACAAATCATGCTCCCCACCAGGCCTCAGTTTCCCCTTCTGTCAAACCAAAGAGCAAACAAGCTCAACTCTAAGGACCCCTTCAGTCCTAACTCCTTGTCTAGGAGTTGATTTATTTCCCAGCCAGAATAATCCTTTCCCGTTAAAGCAAAACAAACAAACAGAGAGAACCACATGTCTTTCTCTGCTCCTCCTGAAAGCCAGGACGGGTCTCCAACTCTGGAAATATGCTCGACGCCCTTTTGATCCTTGAAGGAATGCCCTCAAAGGGTGGCAATTTCTCTGTCCTTATAAGCCAGGGATTTAAAACATCCTTGTGCACCTGTTCTTTTTTCCTATTTTAACAATTGGGTGAAAGAGGTCTTTCTCACTCTCATTTTACAGATCAAGTCAGGCTCAGGGAGGCGAGTGGCTTGTTAGAGTCCCCAGGTTAGTGTGTGGGAGAGGGGGAACTGGCCCCCAGGACACATGCCACTGCTGCCTGGTGCTCAGCCCAGCAGCTGGCCTCACCGGCAGCCAGGTGGGACACACGTCTCCCTGTGCATTTGCATGAGCTTTCTTCACACACGCAGAAACACCAGGCAGGTTCAAGCGCGCAAAGCCGCAGTCAGCTGCGGGCAGGAGAGGCCCAATTCCTAGAAGTCAGGCTCCTTCCAGGCCCCACATTCCAGAGAAGAGGCAACACTGACAGCTGGACTTTGCCCACGCAGAGAAGACTTTATGTCTGAACATTCCAGCCCCTTCTGCCATCACAGGCCTCCCAGCCTTGGAACCCAGTCCAGGGCAACAGAAGCTCTGCCCCCAAGACAGGTCAATGCCTTCTTCCTCCTCTGAGACTCCCAATGAAGGCTGGCTGCATGTGATCTGACCACCAGACAGCGAGGGAGAGAAGTTGAGGGCCCAGAGTCCTAGAAGAGAAGGAGCCAGGGCTGCAATTCCAGGCCCGTCTTCCACTCTGGCTCTCCCAGCTGGTAACCACGGCCTTGTACTGTTACTTTAAGGATACACTGGTCCTGTCTTCCAAATTATACTGTAAACTCTTTAACGGAGGCCCCACAGTAGGACCTCCACATACATTTGTACAGTGCACAACCTGTACAACCATTCACAGCTCATGACTTCTGACCATCCCCTGCATAGTATTTATCACCATTGTAATTAAAGAACTAATGTGTAATGACTTATTCTCTTCTCACAGAATATAAATTCTCAGGGGAGGATCAGGCTCTGTTTGTCTTATTCCTCAATTGGAGCTCAGCTCCTAGCATAGTATTAATGTAGAAAAGGCGTTCAATAAATATGTGTTGGAGTAACAAACTCATCTGGGTACTCGCTCATGCACTTAATCGCAAGAAGAGTGGACTTGCCCTCGAGTTGAAGGGGAGAGAGCTGTGTCCTGGTCCCAGCCCTACCACTGGTTCCCTTATGCCCTTGAGTAAGTCATTTCCACTCTCTAGGCCTCAGTTTTCCTATCTATAAAATGAAGTGTGGGTTTGGCCTTTCCGTACCACCTTTGCACCACACCGATGGTGCGTACCTCCTTAAATTTTGCACACCACGCACCTCACTTGCCTCACTCATGTCCCAGCCCGGCTTTTCCATGTTTTCTCCAGGTGTCATCCAGGTGGAGGTGTAGGGGAGTGCTCAGGAAAGCGAGAGGAGAAGGCTCCCAGGCAGGGTGGTGACATTTGCCATGCCTGGGAGAAGAGCTGTCTCTCCTGGACTGCATCTCTGAGAGAGGGAAGTGACACCAACAGTGTGCGACACCCGCTGCAGACAGCAGTACTGTCAAAGGCCTTTGACACCAACCTGCTTACCTCCAGCCTGCACTTGGGGACAGAGGGAAGAGGTCTGCCCAAGGTCAGAGTCACCAGGTGCCACAGCCAGGACCACAGCCAGCACAGAGCATGGCTCCTGCAAGTCTGGGGCACAACCAGTTTCCACTAGCAGAATCCACTCATTCCTCACCTAGGTCTTGGCAGTTCCCTGGAGAGTGGCCCTGTCCCTCTTCTTGTGGGGCTGGTTGGTGGATGGGCACGGGGGGAGGGGCAGCAGCAAGCTTGTGCTTAAAACACAGACAATGCAAGGTCCACAGGGACGGACACCCCAGGAGCGACACAAAGTGTCAGAGGAAGGAGGAGTTACTGAGGGGGACAAGACAGGGTGTCATGAAGAACTGGGGGGCTTAGGGGCAGAGACGGGGGTGGCGTTCTAGGCTCGAGATGGCATCGGCACAGTGTGGCTGCAGGAGACCCTGCTCAGGGCTCTAAAGAGCTGGGTGCTTACTCAGAGGATGGTCACTCTCCCACGTGGCCAGCGAGGTGGCTGGCAGGGAACCTGTGCCCAGCGTGAGGCAATAGCAACGAGGAGACCTCAGGAAAACAAAAGAACACATCTGCAACTTGCCTCTCTAAGAACCTCTCCCCTGTGCTCTCAGCCTCCCTGGTGGCCAGCCTCCTGCAGCCATGGCACATTACCATTGAACTTGGTGGCTTAAAACAACATGAAGGTCTTATCCTAGGGTTCTGGAAGTCAGAGGTCCCAAATGGGTCTCACTGGGCTATAATCAAGGCACCCGCACGGCTCATTTCTTCCGGAGGCTCGAGGGAGCATCCATTTCCTCGCCTTTTCCAGCTTCTAGAGGCAGCCTGCATTCCTCGGCGCATGGCCCCTTCCTCCATCTGCAAAGCCAGCCATGGCGGTGGAGCCTTCCTCATGTCACGCCGCCAACACCCACCCTCCTGCCTCCGCTTCCACATTTAAAGGCCCTTGAGATTTCACCGGGCTCAAGGGGATGATCCAGGATAATCTTCTTTTAAAGTCAGCTGATTAGCAACTATAATTCTATCTGCAACCTTAATTCCCCCTAGCCGTGTAAAGTACCCATTTCACAGGTTCTAGGAATGAGGATGCGGACATCTCTCAGAGGCCGTTAATCCGCCTACCACGCTGCATGGAACACATCTCCCCTAAAAACAGCTTCAGGAGAGTGGCAGCCCCGGCAGAGACAGAGAGAGAGGCAGGGGTGGTGGGGTGCACGGGAGGGAGGCAGGCAGACACCCCCACCCCAGCAGTGGCAGCTTCCCGGCTGCCTGCCTAGCGTGCATCATCCTTGAGAAACTCGTCATGTTTCCACACTGAACCAGGCACGTGCAGTTTCCACAGTGACTGCAGGAGCAGGAGCAGAGCCAGAAATAACCCCGCCGCGATGGAAAACATCCCTTCCTCGGTGCTCCACTCGCTCTCTCCTCCTCGCTCTCCCCATCACCGTGGCACCGTGGGCACAGGAGTTTCCAGCAGGTTCTAGTTTGGAGGCCTTTCCAGGGCTTGGCTGTGACCCCGGGAGTGCGCCTCCTGCAGCCTGGCTCTGGGCAGGAGAAACACACTTGCGTGGATTTGCCCTCAGGCATCTGACTGCGGGGCTGGGCCGGGCGCCCTCACCGCCGCCTCACCGCCCCTGAGCTGCAGGTCCCTACAGCATCCCAGTCTTTCCTTCTCCGCCTTCTTGCCAGCAAACACTGGGACCCGCTGGGTACTACCCCTTTGTGCCTGAAGCCCATGACACTCTGATCTTGCCCCCTCCTCGGGCCTCTGGAATGTGACGAGACCCTGCCCTGTGACAGCCGGCCTGCAGAGGGAAGTGGCCAGAGGCCACTCGCACAAGCCCAGCTGTTACCCCCCACCCCTGCCTTTGCCCTGCCTGCCGCCTGCTCTTGTACCCGCCCTAGGAGTCCCATCTGGGAAGCTCAGTCTGAACTCCGCCTCCTCCCAAAGCCCCTCACCCCCGAGGGAGTTTTCCTCTTAGAACAAGATCTCACTCCCTGTAGGGGCTAAAAAATGGGCAGAAATATATAGACCGACAAATGGCCAGGCCTCACCGTCCACATCACTCACTCCTGTGACATGGCGTCTCTAGGGCCTGGGAGATCTCCGCCGTGACGGGTTCATTTCTCGTGTTTTACGTCCTGGTCCGTCAAAGGAAAACCAGAGCTGACACACCGACATGCCAGGCCCTGCGCCGAGTATTTGCACGCGCTAGTTTATTCAATCCTCACCTCAACTCAATGATTACCACACCCATTTTACATGGAAGAAAGTGAGACTCAGAGAAGGGAAAGGACGTGCCCAAGCTCACATAGCCAGAAAGTGGTAGAGCCCAGACTGAACCCCAAGATGCCCGACTCTGGAGCTGAAGCCGTAGGCAGCATGTTACTTTGGTGGGTGGGCGAAGGAGGCACACAGGCGACCCCTGCTAAATGCTAAACGAGATGTTTCCAATGTTTCTTCTGGAAAGCCCTGAGCCGCTCAAGGCATCTCCAGTGTTGTCTCTTTGCATGTATTAGGATTCAGCGTAAGATTTTATTTGGGCTAAAAAAAAAAAAAAAAAAAAATATGAGGAGTCGGGGAGGATCCATTATCAGCAAAGTCTGGAAATTGCTGACTGTCGCCACACCCATCCTTGCACTGATGACAAGCCTGAGGCTCAGACACCGAAGTGACCAGCGGAAAGGCAAGGCCTCCGACACTGAATCCAGAGAGCTCTGCGTGTTTCCCCTGCTCCTTGAAGGAACAAGCATCTCCTCTGCCCTCAGCCCTTCGCGCCACGTGGTGCGGAGTTTAGAATCAGATGTGGCATGGGGCCCGGCTCCCGCTGTCACAGCGCTGCATACTCGACAGCCTGGCAGCGCCAGCCCCGGAGTCTGCGTTTCCTCGTCTGTGAAGCAGGGCCTGCGAGGATGAACCAGAGTGGGCACAGACAGGCCGAGTGTCAGTCAGGAGCACTACATCGTGATCACGGATAACCGTGCCGGGCCCTGAGCCGCTGTGACGGGAGATGGAAAGAGCCTATATTTAGAATCAAAAGCCTCAACCAACGCCCTGGCTTTGATGTTCACCACTACGTGCCTTGAGCCACCCACTTGACTTCTTTGAGTCTTACTCTTGGAGATAAAAATGTCTCCGTCAGGGGTTGGTATGAGTTTGAAATGCGGTAACACATGGAAATGTTGGCAACATCAGCAACCCCTGGGTGGTGGAATCCCAGGCCCCACCCTGTCCCACTGTCTGATTCTATAGCTGTGGGCAGTACCCAGGAATCTGCATTTTCCCCAACCCTCCAGCCCCCCTCATCATTCCATTGCAGGTAGACAACAGGCTACACTTTGAGAAATCATTCTAGAAAGTGCTCAATATGTGTTTGTCAAATAGACGAATCCTTGAACATCTGTTGAGCTGCACATGGCTGCTGGAAGACACAGGCCGGAGGAAATAAGTAATTTTCTCCAAATACACTTCCTGTGAAGTCCAAATGACGGGAACCCGCTTGGGGCTTCTAGGACTGGGAGGATGATGTAATAACAGCCCCCTCGCCTGAGGAGCAGAGCGTGAGCTCTTCCTGTCAGGCGGGGACAGACCTGGCTGCAGAGTCATGCCCAGGGGCTCAGGGTCAAACCGAGGGAGGGACGTTCCAGGGAGCCCCCTGGGGACTCGTTCCAGACCCTGTTCTCTTCAGCATCTTCATGCAGACAGGAAAGAAAGAACTGAAAATATGCTCATTAAATCTGCATCTGGCACCCAATTTGGCAGGGTTGCCAACATTCTGTAAGACTAGAATTAAATTAGCAAATTGGAAGTAAAATGATTTTAAGCAGACATGATGGAATTCATCATGGCCAGGTGGAAGCTAGTGGGGGAAGGGACCCAGGAAAGCCCACAGGCCCCGAGGGTGGGAAAGCCTGGCCGTGGAAACAGAAAAGGAACACATCGATGAGCAGACCTGACCCCAGTGATAACATCCACCCTCGGAATGTGCTGGTGACAAAGACAGATGGCCCCACACTGCAAGGTGGTGAGAAGTTCCTTCTGGGAGGCAAGAGGCGGGGCTGACAACAAACAGCGAAGGATGGCAGCCATTTAAAAGGGACCAAGAGGAATGGACCCAGGGAACGGCTGGGAAATGAGACAGGATGGGGTCTCCAGACCAGGACAGGCACTCGGGTGGTGCACACAGCGCCCAGGGCTGTAATGGCATTGCATGTTTATCGAGCTTGTGGTCCGAGGGAATCACTGGGATGGACACAGAGGGGACAGAGAGTGGCACAGAGTCTATGGAGGGAGAAGAAGCATTAATTGGGCACTTACTAAGCATCAGGCACTGTATTAGATGCTTGTCAAGTATTATCTCGTTTAATCTTCTCAGTAATCCTGTACTGTAGAGATTAATATTCCTCGCTCTTCATTTTCTTGGGTTTTCTTTTTTATTTTCTTTGTTTAAAAATAAATTTTTTAAAAAATACAGAAGTATTTATAGTACAATGTGGACAAGCCCCCTGCGCCCTCCCAAATTCTCCTCTCTAGACGAAATGACCGTGAATGCTTCCCTGGGATGTTCTCATGAGCACAGAAACATGTCTACCTGTGTAGGCACATATAGAATTGCTTAACTTTTTCTGAATAAAAATGAGATCCGTTTAAACATATCACACAGAAACCTTTTTCCAGTTAAGAATATGTTGTAAATGTCCTCCCATGTCACGACCTGTAAATTCACCTGTTTCTTTTTAAATTGCCACAAACTATTCCATGGTACAAATGCACTTTTTTTTTTAAGCATTGCCACTGCTGGACGGTTGAGGTCATTTCCAATTTCTCTCTACTGCAGACAATAGTGTAAGGGAGCACCCTTGTACATAGATATCTTTCTGTACATGTGTTTTTCTAAAGCTGGGGAATTGCTGGATCGAAGCAGGCATGTGCATTTATAATTTTCTTTCTTTTTTGTTTTTTCGTAGGTTTGATTTTTTGTGTGTGTGAGGAAGATTGGCCCTGAGCTAACATCTGTTGCTAATCTTCCTCTTTTTTTTTTTCTCCCCAAAGCCCCAGTACATAGCTGTATATTCTAGTTGTAAGTCCTTCTAGCTCTTCTCTGTGGGACGCCCTCACAGCAGGGCTTGAAGAGTGGTCTGCACCCAGGATCCGAACTGGGAGACCCCAGGCTGCTGAAGCAGAGCGTGCAATCTTAACCACTATGCCACTGGGCCGGCCCCTATAATTTTCACTGATACCAACTTAGACTTGCAGGTCCCCTTGACCCTTGCCAGCACTAGATCGTCTCTATTTTTTATTTTTTCTATTTTTGCCATCTATAATCATTTTAATTTATAACCCTTTGTCTTTTAGTAGCTAGAGCTTTAGTCATATGTTAATGGGCCATTTTCACATCTGGGAACTACCTGTTTATAGCTTTTGCACACTTTTTAAAACTTGGCTTTTTTTGTTAGTTAATGGGAATTCTCAGAAAGAATAATAAAACACGTAGCTTTCTATGCACCAGGCACTGTTGAGGGCTCCCCCTGAGCTGCACAGCACTAGTGAAAACCCTCAGAGGGAGGCAGTAGATCAGGCCCTGCTTACAGCCGAGGAAAGAGACGCCTGAAGACTCCAAATGGCATCTGTGGTCACACATGTCAGAGGACAGACAGGCCAGAGCCCAAGGGACTAGCGAACCAACCGCTTCATCCTCACGAGATGTTTTCGAAGCTCCCCCCTCCTCCCATCTCTGCAAGTTGCAGAGAAAGAAAACTCCCTCCTTAAATTGTCCCTCTTTCTGTTATTTACCCTCTACTGTATTTGTGGCATCTTTAAGAGCACATTGTTCTTATAAGCCAGGTAAGGAAAGAGAAGTTCGGTTTCTGACGAGGCAATCACAAAAAAGAATTGGAGCCTGTACCTTAGATGGGGCATCCACAGCTCAGGGGCCTGCCTGGAGGAGCGAGGAGCAGGATCTGGTGGGGGCAGGATGCATGCATGGGGACGTCAGGGAATGTGGGGGCTGAGGGGGGCCCAGGCTCTGAGGGGCTCTCAGGACAGGCAGGCGGTTTACAGGACTCTCCCCGGGGCAACATGGCATGGGGAAGGCTTGGACCAGGGAGTAGGGTGAAGCTCAGCCCAGCTGGAAATCGTCATCAATCAAAGGGCATTCTCACCCAACCGGGCGTGTCCACTGAGTAGATGCACGGATCAGTAATGATGCAAGTCTTTCGGGGTGACAAATACACTTGTGTGTATGGGAGGACCAGGAGCTCCCTTGTGCAAAGGCCACACTTGACAAAAGCAGAATTTTGGCCTTCAGTGGTATGTTTTCATGAGGTTCTCTTTTAGCTCCCAAACGCCAATGTCGCATGTGGGTTTTGGGTTAGGGACCCACCACCGAGTTGTCACATGGTCACCCTCACTCAGTGAGCGCGCACAATACTTCTGTCTCCCATGAACACAACACACAGGGGAGGGGGAAGGATCATTTGCATGCAATTTGCCACTTTCTTCTGAGAAGAAAGAAATTAAGTTAACAAAAATAAGAAAAATGTGGCAAACTGACGTGCTGAAACTAACATGCAGAAACAAATTTTAAGTAGCAATTTAGCATTCGTTTTGTTTTTTTCTGCTTTGACCTCAGATAGCTTTAATGTTTCCCAGAATGTTTCTCTATGGAGCTCTAGTCAGCTAGCCTTATATATACATACATAAATATATATTCCTTATACATATAGTCCACATATGTGTATATATATATATATATATTTCCTTATACATTCATATATATATGAGTTCTCTGATCAAACTTGGAGAGCTGCACACAATATCCACCTCTACACATCCACACATACACACACACTCTCTCTCTCTCTCCCACATACACATTTTTGGAGATTTCCAGTGCACTGTTGCATATTAAAGGCTCAGAAGCCCTGCAGTATAAGGACCTCATGCACTTGGCTACAGCACTTTTATTTTCCTCCTGTAACGTCTCTTTCCATCCCGCAGCACATGATCTACAGAACACACCATGGGAAATTCTAGGCTTCGTTATTTTACAAGATCAGAGCCTGCTTAAAATAAAGAGCCTGTATTGGGGCGGCTCTCCTCCTCTTTTAAATATGAAATGCCTTCTGATAGACCCGTGATGACCATGGGTTCCTGTCCACCTCAGACAAGGGGGTTAGAGCCACAGCTAAAGTCATCTCAGCATATTTTGCCTCCCCTGTATTGCAGGGCGACACAAAATGCCCACATGCCAAGGTGACATGTGGCCACAAGCCCTGTGGAAACGGTTAGGAGGCCGGTCTCCAGGCAGGCTGAGCTGTGTCGCTTGGTGGTTGCACGGTGAGCCTGGACCAATTGCTTGCTCCGGGCTCAGTGGCTTTCAGCCGGAGGGTCCTCAGAGACTCAGTTAAGCCAGCCCCCTGGTTTTGTGAATGGGGAATCAAGGCCAGAAGGGACCAAATCTCAGAATCCCTTGACCCCGGTCCCTTTTCTTCGTTCCAGGAGACACCCTTCCCTGGCCCTAAATGCTTTCTACCGTAAAAGAAAACCAGATCACTGACAACGCCTTTCCACTTCTCTGATTCTGTTCTCACGGCCTCGCAGCACCCCTTCACAGCCATTAGTCACTACGATTCCTGTAGTCGCGGGATACAGCCCTGCAAATCAAACTGGGTTTCCGTCCATCTGCCATGGCATCAAGTGAAAATGCGTTGGTGAACTTTTATCACACCTAAAGGGCATACTCGGCACAGCCTAAAATATAGGTTATATGGTGTATACTAGAAATTCACTTGGGGACAGTCTCCCAGGGAGTTACCTCCAAGAGAACATTCCTCCTCCAGGTTACAGGCATTGGCTTATGATTTTGCTCCTTCTCACACAGGCAACTCTAGTAGCACACTTGGGGTGACTAGAGGCAGCAGGGGTTCAATTACTTAATCACCATTGTGGCTTTCCTAAGTAACCTTGAGGAGGCCAACTAGTTGGAGTGCATGTGGATTTATTCATTTATTTTCAAACACACTTTTCACTTTGGAATAATCTTATATTGACAGAAAAGTCTCAATATAGAACAGAGTTCCTCTATACCCTTCACCCAGCTTCCTTTAATGTTAAGATCTGACATAACCAATGTGCATTTGTCAAAACTATGAAATGGACATTGGTACCTTGCTATGAACTAAACTACAGACTATTCGGATTTCACCAGTTTTTCCACTAATGTCCGTTTTCTGTTCCAGGATCCAATTCAGGACCCCTCATTGCATTTAGTCCTCATCTCTTTGTCTATGGATTTATTTTTGTTTTCAAGAAATAGATACCATCCATTATTGCACGCAAAGTGGTACACCGGGTGCCCAGCCACCCTGTAAGGAGAAAGACAGCATCTGATGAGCAGCAGAGTCTGCGTTTGAGGGTCCACTCTGCCCCTCACTTGGGATACAGTCCTGGGCTTGTCACTCCACATATAGAGTTCTCAGATTCCACATCTGCAACATGGAGACGATACCTCCTACCTGGTTAGAGGGCTGATCAAGACACTCCATGTGGACAGGCGTTTCGCAGGCATTAAGCCAAGTTCACACAGAGCCCCATCCAGGTCACTGTTACTATTATTAACGTTGGTGTAATGATGGTCATGAATTAGACTCAATATCCTGTATCAAAAGTAGGACAGCCCAGAATCTGAGCTGCCTGGCTGAGCTGATCATTTCAGCTTCCTATGAGATCTTTCCACAGACCCCACCTGTACCCCATAGAGAAAGAAAATTCTGTTCAAATGAGCCTATTCAGTTCTACACTCCCTTCATGGCTCTGCTCAAATGTCACCTTATCAGCGATAACTTCCTGACCACCCTACGTACAAGAGCCCCCTGAATCCCGCCCTGGGATGCCTTGCTGGTTTATAAGCTCCAGGACAGCACTGGCTGTTGTCTGCTTTGGTCACTGCTGGATGTGCCTAGAACAGTGCCTGACACTTGGTAAGTGTTCAACAGATATTTGGTAAATGAATGACTGGAGGCTCAGCTTTACTCTGCAATCTCTTGCCTCCATCCTGATAACGTGAAAACAGACCCTTCCCAATGCAACACACAGTTGAATTCAAACAAGAGAAAAGCTATTCAGGAAGCAGGTGGCTTTGAACCTTCTGGGTTTTTCTTTAAGAAAAAAAAAAGGGAGTAACATCCTTCTTTGAATTTAATTTAATGCCATTAATGTCCCTTCACCTGCCTCCTCTCCCATGAGCAGCTCTGCCAGTTGGAAACCACAGTCTCTTCCTGGTTCAGAGCCTGTCTGCTGGCCCCGCTCCACAATCAATTCCAGCAGAGCCCAGGCTGGAAAAAGCTGGTGAAATCCCCACACACGGCAGCCCACCCCATCACCGTGGCCACTCAGCACTTGTGCATCAGAGGCCCGCAGGCTTCTCAGAGCAGGAGGAAAGCCAGGGGACCCTGCAGACTGGCCTCAGTGAGGACACTGAGGTCCAGAGAGGGGAGGGACCTGGCAAATGACACACAATGTCGTAGTGGCAGGTCCAGGACAGAAGCCAGGACTCCGGACTCCACACTCTAGTCCTGACTCCTCTTGGGTTGGAACCACTTCCCCCTGCCCACCTTTCACCAAGGGACATGTGTTTATTTCCTTGAGCTCCAATCTGGCTGTCTGCCCACCCCTGCCCATTCCTGGGTACCTGATGAGCTTCGGCAGCTATGGCTGGAGGTGACTCTAAACGTAGCAATGCACAGGACAGTAGAGGCACGAGCCAGACAGAAAGAAAATGGGGGTCACACTTGTTGAGAGCCAGGTGCTCTCTATCATCATCTCACCTAACGCTCAGAGTGCCCTGCAACGAAGGTGTCATAACCACATTGTGTGACCGAGGAAAAGGAAACACAGAGAAGTTAAAAAAAATGCAGCAAATCACACAGCAAGTACGTGGCAGAGCCAGCAGCAGAGTGGGGTTCCTCCTGGTTCCAAAGGCCTTGTTCTCTGCCACACCATTATAGTAGAGACCCTAAAACACAGACGGCACTCCAGAGACACGTGGGTCTTTAAAACAACAAAATATTCCAGTGAAGTAGCCAGGATAATCCCATTCTAGAGATAAGGAAACTGAGATCTGGAGAGGAAATGCAACTTGTCCACGGCCACGTGGCTGCTGAGTGGTTGGGTCGGCTAGACTCTGAGCTTCTTGAGGATGGAGGCATTTTCCCAGTGCTTAGCCAAAGCTGATCCCAGGGAAGGCTCAACTCAATCCATGGGTGATGAATAAATGAATGAATGAATGACATAGTGAGTTAGTAGTGCAACCTGCAACTCCCACTAGCCAGGTGTTTCCCCTCCAAATGCCCCACATGGCAGCCTCAGGAATGGGAGACCAGGTCTGAACTCAGCACTGACCCCCAACCTTATGTCCCTCTCTCTGCGCCCACAGATCTGCTAGAAGCGCGCGGAAAGTGATGCTGGCCCTGGCCCCCATTCAGCGCTCAGCTCTCCACTAGAGCCGGAGCTATGCAAGGAAGAGGTGTGGGAAGATGGCGGAGCTGGTAATTCTTTGGCCCAAAGACGAGTTTACGACATGGAGTGTATCCTCTTCTCAAAAGTCTGGTGTTGGGAGCAAATTGGTGCATTTTTATTGAACCCTTTGTTAGCAACCAATTCACAAGTCCTGCAGTTGTTTTTCCTATCATTCATTTTTCATAATAATAACTGAAACTTTATTTTACTGTTCACCTACTATGTGCCAGGCACAGATATCACATAAGATAGCTGACACATAGATGGTCTCCTGTAATCTGTACAGCCATTCTATAGACAGGTGTGTGCATTCCCATATTACAGACAAGGGAGCTGAAGCTTAGGGGAGGTAAAGGAAGTAAAGGAACTTGGCCAAGGTACATTCTAGAAAGCAGGAGATGCAAACTTAGTTCTGTGGGGCTGCACAGCTCTTGCTCCTACCATGTGGCTGATGTGGGCTCCAGACAAGGGGGTTAGAGCCACAGCTCAGGATGCATGGACACTCGAGGCAGATGGAGGTCCTACTAGGCTTCCTGGGCATCCAGAGGGCCAGGCTTCTCATCCTCAGGCTGAACTTCTAGCACCACGGCACTTCTCCACGTGCCCAGACGCCCTCCCTGGAGGTTCTGAATCAGACAGTTGGGGTGGAACCTGGAACTCTTCTGTAAAAGCTCTCAGATGACAGCAACAGACTTCCTTGGTTAAAAAACCCCTGTTCTCAATTCTCAGAAGGTCATTTTCTCACCTCTATACCCTCTTCTAGAAGGTTCCAAAATGTTTCTTGAGAAATTCATTTCTTGATTTATAAAGAATACCAGGCCTCAGAACCCAAGACCTTACAATTCTAGGATTCTCAAGAAAGCAACAGTAATTCTGATCATCCCCAATTGGGATGTGAAGGTCTGTCTTTATCAACCATTGCAATTGTTCCCAAACAGTGTGATGTTTATGAAAAGGACTTGGGTTTGAGTTCTAGCTCTGCCCTTTACTAGCTGTGCAACCTTATGCAAATCAATTCAACAAAATCACTATTCAAAGCCTACTACATACCCATAAGCCCTGGGCTGGGAAGACTAAAGACACAGAAGTGGACCAAAAAAGTCACGGTCTCTCTTAGTTCTGAGTTCGTCATCTGTAAAGTGCGAACCAGCAGCTGCTAAGCGCCTATGACAACGTGCCAGCCGCTGACATGCACGTTCTCACTTCACACCCCCAGGGCCTTAGGAGGTAGGTGCTTCTGCGTCCTGCTTTGCAGCTGAGGAAGCAGGGAATTCAGAGGGGGAAGCAGCTTAGGTGAGCCTGCAGCGATGTGTGGCAGGGGCTGAGCTCTCTCCACCTCCACCATCCCCCTCCCCCCGCCCTCCCCCACTTGGCAGATGAGCCCACAGAGTGAACGGGATAATAGGAGAGAGTGCTCCGCGGCCGACCAGGAACCGCACAGATGTATGACATCATGGTTATTAATAATGGAAGCAGCACGACTAATTCACGGTCCCTCCAGATGGACCACCTGAATTGTGGTGAACCTCCTGCAAACAGAGCATCAAATTCTAGTATGGCAGAGCTGGGAAGGGCCTTCAGAGTCCAACTCTTTCCTCATTTATAGGGGCGGTGGGTGGACAAGATGGGAGGGCGCCCTCTGAGATAGCAGAGGCAGCCCCGCCTCCCCAAAGCCCAGGATGCACCAAGTTTGGCTTTAGTGATTGAACCACGAAGATAACGTCCCAGATCAGACACCAGCAGTTGCCCCTCCAGAGGGTGCTGGTAAGGGAATCAGCAGTGAACTGCCCGTGTGGCCTCTCCGTGGGCCGCAGCCCAGCTCCTTCACACTGCAGGGCCTTTCCTGCTCTTCTTCTGCTTGGATACCTTTCTCCCAAATCTTTGCATGGCCATCACTTTTTCATTACTCAGGTCTCGGAGTAAATGTCGGCTCCTCAGAGAGGATGCCCCAGGCCCCACCCTTTGCTTCCCCAATTCCTCCCTAACATTCACACGGCCTTGTCTGAGTTTCTGCACAGTGCCTATCACTATTTAGCAATATCTTGTCCATTACTATTCCTTTCTCTCTTCCCACTGGAATGCAAGCTCCATGCACAGAGGATTAAAGAATTTTAGTGCTGTAATCCCTAGAAAGGTGCCCGGGACCCAGCAGGCACTCAGCGAACATGCGCCATGAATCCCCCTGGAGGTTGGCCCGGGGTCACCGCCATCCCAGCAGCCAGCAGTCACTCACTCATTCACCCATTCAACGATGCTTATTGAACCTCTCCTCTGTGCCAGGCGTTCTGCTAGGAGCTGGGGATTCCAATCAAACGAACGAGACGAAGTCCTTGCCCGAACAGAGGTGTTGATTAAAACACCACAGTGGAAGCCAGAGCTGGCTTCAGTCACATAAGGAGTGATCAAACAATAGCTGAACAAAAAAGGTGGGGGGATAGGTATGGCAGAAAATGGAGAAACGGGAGAACACCAAGGAAAAGCGAACCTCACACTGGCCCTGCAAGGACTCCCCACGTGCTCAATACTCATCTGGGAGCTGGTGCCAGGCACCTCCACCAGCTCTGGGGACATGGGGACATGGGAACATTGCCACGAGTGCCTCCTGGCTGCAGCCTGGAGCACAACAGGATGGATGCGTGTGTGAGAGAATGTGCACAGTAGACACGTGCGTGCACAGAAGCAAGTGAGCGAGTGTGTGTGTGCCTACGTAGGAGCGTGTGTGTGAATGAGTGTACAGGATCGCATGTGTGAGCATGTGTGAGAGTGCAGGGAGAGAGAGATTTGTGTGTACAAGTGGATGTGTGTAGAGTGCTCACGTCTGTGTCTATGATGACTCTGGCACCATTACTCTTCACCGCAGGTTCCACAGCTGGTTGAACTTTATGTGCTAAAGTCCTCCAAACAAACGATACATAGTAGGGACCCGATCATCATTTAACGCATTCAACAGTAAATCATTTAAATCCTTATGTTTGTCAAACATAAGGATTTGCAAACATGCAAACACGTTTGCAGCATGTCCACAAAAAGCAGCAAGACTGGTTCCAGAAGAGAACTTAATTTATGGATGAACGGAATGGTGTCTGGGTTCTGGTCCTTGTTTTACCACTAACTACTAGTTAATTTTGGGTCACTGTTTAGCTGTGTGATCTCAGATGAGCCACTCAACTTCTCTGGGCTTCTGCTTACTCTTCATTCAAGAAGGCAATTAGAACTTAGCTCTCCAAGTTCAGTGGCAACTCTACCATATCCCGTCATCTCTACTGGTAGTCCCAGAAGCACCGTTTCCTCGTAGAGCAAGTATGTGTAACTTGAAAAGGGCTACAGTCTCAACAAGGGAAATGCTGGGTTTGACAAAGTTAAACTGGTTCTTGTATTGCAGTCCTTCTCAGAGCCTTTAATTTGCCAGAATGGATTGTGATTGGCCAGAAGGGTGATAGAGAACTTGAAGAATTTGCCAGACTTGCTAGAACAGAGAAAACTTAACTCGTGGCACAGCTTTCAGAACTAAGGTTCCAGAGACCATACTTTGGGGAATCTGCTAGCAGGCACACAGGACACTTATTAATGCCCCTTTCTTGAGGATAAGTGAACAGAAATGGCGTTTGGTCTCCCTAAATCACAGAGCAGAGCCATGGCAAATACCAGCCCAGAATCACCCAAACCACAGTAACTGGCACGTGCACAGGGCTTTATAGTTATGATACGTCTTCATTTATATGGTCTCAACTCTCCCTGACAACATTTTTCAGATGATCAAATGCAGCCTGAAAGAGATTAAATAATCTGCCCAGAGTCACTAGGTGATGGATCCCTCCCTTGGCTTTATCAGTTTCCCCTATGTCCTTGGTCCAACCATCGATAGATACATTCTATATTTTATAGATAAGCAATTGTAGCCACTGTGCAGAGCCCTCTGCAAGATGCTGAGGCTGGCACCACCTGCACCTGTTCCTCAGCCACCACGGCTCCTGGCCGGCCCCCAGGCACACCACATCAGCGGAGGAGAGATGAGGGGAGGGGGCTGGAAAAATGCTCATGGAGCAGGAGCGGCTCTGTGAGGCCGGGAGTAGCCCCCTGCTAGTCCCCACACCCTCCGCCCACCGCAGGTACAGACCCCCTAGGCTGTGCCTCCCGTGCTAGGTGCCATTCTGCAGGGAGGGCGGGAAGAGCCAGAGTAAAAGCTAGTTTCACTCACTCCCAATAAGCCCGAGGAGTCCAAGGCTGGTCGGCTGTGACAGTCTGAAACTGCCACCGCCTCCAGGGGGAAGCGCCCCCCGGGCTGCCAAAGCCATTCAGCAGGTCCCACCCGTGTGCTGCGTCCCCGCGTGTAGGAGAGCGCAAGGCCCGAGAGGCGTGGCCGGGGAGGGTCTGCTCCGGGCACAGAGGGCTGTGCACGCCGACGGCGAGGGGGGCTGCGCCAGGCGCGAGGGTGCGAGAGAAGTGTGAACGCGGGAACGCTGGTGTCACCCAGGGCGGTGACAGAAGTAGTGTCTGGGAAACGCAGGCGGAGAGCGCGTGCACCAGGCAACCCCAGGCTACGGAGGAGTCCCGGG
>NC_060271.1:16524917-16670135 GCF_021613505.1 Equus quagga | reverse complement strand
CGGCGGCGGGCGCGGCTCCGGGCCGCCCCGCGGCCGCTTGGAAGCTCCTTATTTGGGCAGTGATGTCAGGGGAAGTCGCAGGGGCCGGACCACCCACTTCTTTCCATTCACTCCCCAGAGTTTCCTGTCGCCGCGCCCGGGGGACCCCGGCGGCCGCCCGGAGAGCCTCTCCGGCCCGCTCGGCCTCGGCGTGCGCGCCTCGCGGCCAGCGGCCCTGGGCTCCCCGCGGGCCGGGATCCCGGGGTCCGGCGGGCGGCCACCGAGGGTCTGCGTCTGGGGAATCCCCGGCTCCGGGCAGCCGCGGGCAGGGTCTGCGCGGCTGCCGCCTCGGTGACAGGCCGTGTCACTCCGGGCGCCGCCCCTCCCTCCGCGCCCGCCCCGGCTCCCGCGCTGTCATTTCCTCCCGGGCCCTCCGGGGAGGGCAGTCAGGGAAGCCCCGGTCGCCGCCGCCGCCGCCGGGGCCCTGCCGCTCGGCGCCCTGACTCGGCCGCACCCGGCCCGGCGGGCGTCCATCGACGTCCCCAAAGTGCGCGCTCCCCGCCTGGCTCCTCGGTGCCAGCCCCACTCCGGGAAGCCTGCGCCTCCTCGGGCGGGAATCCGCCTTCAGGAGCGCCGGGCGGGGCGGGCCTGGCCGGCCTCCCTGGGCTCCAGCCTCGTGGGGGGTTGGGGAGCAGGGGCACCCCGGGGCTTCCCGATGGCCTGACTTTACCAGAAGCTGCTGGTCCCGGGACTTGGGACCTGAGTCACACGGGTTGGGTTCACGCTTTGGTCAATCGCCAGCGCACTTGGGCCAATCCCCAGCGGCCTGCTTCCCGAGGGAGCAGAATGGCCAAACCCTGTAGACCTCACCAGGATCTATATTTTACAGATGCGCACATGAGGCTCAGACTCGGTGGCAGGTGACTTGAGCAAAGTCAACTCTGCAGAACCAGGGCTGCCTGTAGGTTTGGCTGACTCTAGACTGGCGTCCCTGGCCCGGAACAGCCTCAGGAGCTTATGGAGCCTGAGGCCAAGGTCTGGACTAGAGGGAGGCAAGCTAAGCGCCCAGCGTCCCAGTGGAAGGAGGCACTCCCTCTGCGGGTCATGAAAGTTCCAGACCCCACAAGGTGACTGACCACTGCACTGACCAGGCTTTCCCAGAAGGCTTCTTGGAGGCCCCAGGCTTCCTCTGGCTCCAAAGTGATGGCCTCAAATTCAAGGCCCTGCCTGCTGTAAGGAGAGAGGTCCCTCTGACCAGAAGCCATCTGGGCTCAGGGGGCAGGTCTAGTGGCCTGGGCACTTCTGTGCCTTCTCCACACAACAGCTTCCAGCAGAGCCTCCACCCTCCAAAGCCAGGTCAGAGCAAACAAACCCCTCCCAGACCATCAACTTTGATGGAGGGACCCCGACTTCCAAAGCGGCACCCCACTCCTAGGTGTCTAAGGGGAGGAAACCATAGCTCCCAGATTGTCAGGGAGCGAAGGGAGGTGTGACTGCAGCGGGACACAGCCCTGCACACTCACATACACACTTGCACACCTGCTGGCCAGTTGCCAAGCCTCCCAGCTGTTTTGTTGATCACCAGCACCCCAGACTCCCCCATCTTCCATCAGCTCCCAGAGCCCAATCCCGGCGCTAACTGGGTCATCCCCCTTCTGACAAAGCCCCAAAGGGAAGGAGCACACTTTGTGATCTGGTGCCCTCTGTACCCTTTGCCCAGCCTTCCCCCACCCCCCAAACCTGCACCAGCTTTCAAGCCTTGGGGTCTTTGCACAGACTCTCCCTCTATCTAAAATGCCCTCTCTACTCCTCCTGCTGTCCTTACACCCTGAGTCAAGCCAGACCTTGATACAGGGCCTTCCCTTGATTAGGACAACTGGGACAGAGTGCCACCTGGGACGGATCCCTGCCCCTCATTCTATTCCTGCCCTGCCCCCACTGCCCTGCTTATTACTGTTCCTGCTTTGAGCAGCTCCAGGTGGGAGAAAGTGGGTGTCTTGTTATAATTCATATGCCCTGAGGGGTGACCTTTGTCATTTGCACAAAGGCTCAGATGACAGCCTTGCTCTTGCCCCAGGATGAGCATCCTCGCCCAGCTCTGAGGGGTGGCCCTGCCCCAATGGAACCTCCCAATAGCTTTAGTTAGCGGCACTGCTCAATGGTTCCTGCCTCTGGAGATGTACCCATCACCTCAAACTGTAGTCACCCGGAGGAGACCTCCCCCTTCTCCAGAGGTGGGAGCTGCGAGGAACTTTCCACCCTGGTTCTTCTCTCCTGCCCCGGAACCGATAACTTTACAAACATTTGTCAAGTTAATGAACGGTTGGGGGGCAGGGGGCAGGGTGCAAATTGAAAGACAAACTAATCATAGGAGGGGCAAAATGATCCAATTCAGAGCTGTGGCTGAGGTGCCAGGGGCCCTGGCTAGCGGTGGGGACGGAACGTGGGGCTCTCAGCGAGACCCGATGGATGCTCAGGACCCTGCACCAAGCTGCCATCCCTGGAATGGCTGCCCTGCCGAGGCTCTTTCTTTGGACTGCTCCTTTGTTCCTACTTTCTGTGGCTTGGGATTTGTCTGCCCCCTCCTTTCTCTCGGCAAACTCCTGTACAGCCCCTTCCAGGCAGACGGAGACATCCCCATCCCAATCCCCAAACACACACAGTTCTGAACTGGCCATAGCAAGGTGGAAGGGAGGGACGAAGGAAAGCACAACGTATCGAGCACCTTCGTGTACCAGACACAATCACACTGGATTCCCCCGAACCCACCAAACATCCTTCTCTCTATCCCTCAGGCCACGCAGGCCCCATCCAGCTGTGGCCATCCTTCAGGTCAGAGTGTCAGCCTGGACACCTTCCCCAGCTCCTCCCACAACCAAAGCTACCTGTCCCCACCTTGAGACTTAGCCCCTGCCCTAATTCTGGTGCCGATTCTCAATGAAGGCCAGAAGATCTTCAGAACTCCAGCCTCAGAGCTCAGGGACACACAGCAGGGACAGGCAACCCTGCATCAAGGCTAGCAGGCTGAGCCTAACTCTGCTCCATGAGCCACCACCCCTATCCTGGGGCCCCGGGCACCTTACCAACCCTGTAGCTGGATGGGCCCCAGGTTAGAAGGCAGGTGGTGCCAGGTGCCAGTTCCTTTCTACCAGCCCATCCCCTGCATATAATTGGGCCAGGTCTTGAGAAATTCCCTGAGCGTGGCCCTGGGGGCCTGCCCACATTCCTTCATTCCTCGAACATGAATCAGGCCCCCTCCCCATTCTGGGACCATGCAACACACAAACCTGTGTTCTAGGAGCTCCCTCTAAGGATGGAGACGCAGGTAAACAGATCACCCCAATGCAACTTGCTAAACACTGCACTGCTGTTTGCTAAGCCGGGCGCGGGGCAGGGGGCACACAAGGTGGGAGAAGATTCATTCTACTTGTGGGGCTACCATGCAGGGAGATTGTGGTCCAGGTGTCCCAGGCTAGACTACTGAACGCTCGTTTCCATGGAAATGCTACACACACACGCACACACACATGCACGCACACACACTGGGCTTGCTTCTGCTCTAAAGCCAACATCACGCCGTAGAGACTTCACAGCCTAAAAGAGATGGGAGCAGAGGGCAGGGTTGGCATTTGATCTGTCATCTAGGAGGCTGTCTCTCTGTGAAATTTTGTTTCCAGCTCCTAACAACCAAATTACAGATACAGTTTTGGAACACACGGTCGTTTCTAAGGAGCCGGCGACTGCCATAGCGTTCTTGGGAGAGCTTTCAAGGTGGGGCTGAGCAACCCGTGCTGGAGGCCCTTCAGGTTATCTATGTTTGGGCCTTGTACTTACTTACCAGCCATCCCCCTGTCTACCCCCCTCCCCCATGGCTATTATTTCCTGGCCTCAGATGCTTCGTATCATTTTCCTGTGTGTGTGTGTGTGTGTGTGGTGGGTGCTCCCTTGATAGATCTGTGGTACACCTGAAACTTCAGTCCCCACTTCTCACAGAGGTGGCCATCTCTCTCCTGGGACACAGACCTGGGGACTCTTACAGTTCATGGAAATCGCCTCCTGGGATTCCGGGGGGCCTCAACCCCACCCTCCCTCCCCAGCCTGAGGGCTGTGTTTCGGCTTCCTGACTCCGTCGGGCACTCCCTCCTTCCTTAACCTGATGCTATGGGTGACAGCATGGGCCTCGGAGCTGCACGGATCTGGGTTCAGATCCCAGCCCCACCCTTACTGTGTGACCCTGGGTGTGTTACATGATGTCGCTGGTCTTAACTTCCTCATCACAAAGGGCTGCTGTGCAGATCTGACAAGACTGCAGTGGAGCCCTTGACAGAGGGCCCAGCCCTGGTAGGTGCTCAGTAAATGGTAGCAATTGTTCCCAGGTTGTGGCCCAGAACCCTGCTCCTCTCGTACTGTCTATCTTCATAATGGGGGCACTCATCACCCCAAGCCTGAAGCCAGAATCTCTTCTCTGTCCCTGCGGCCCCAGTCCAGGCCACCATCGCCTCCCACTTACAACAGCCTTGTCTCTGGTCTGCCTGCCCACTGCCCCTGCAATCCATTCTCCACACAGGTGGAACTCTCTAAGACAAATTCAGGTGGGTCCCTGCCCAGCTCAACCACCCTGTCTCCTAGTGCCTTTTATGGCTGAGCCTCAGTTTACCAGTCTAAGCCTCCATCTCTCTACACCATCCCCATGTGCCCTGTGCTCCCACCATACAGAATACCTCAGTGTTCCTGAACCTGCCAAGGGCGTTTTGCACATGCAGTTCCCTGTACTGTTCCCCTCACTCACAGCTGCTGGCCTGGTTCCCATTCAGCCTTTCAGGTGAACTCAGAGGCCACTTCCCTTGTGAAGGCCTCCCTGGTCCCCCAGGTGGCATTGGCTGTTTCCTTCTCTGTGACACTCCAGCACTTGGTACAGACCGTCCTGGCCTGTGCCCACTATGTGTTGTCATCTTCTTCATGTATTGTGTATCTTTCGATTCTGCAGCTCTGTGCGTAATCACGTCTTATTCAGTGCCAGCTATTCAGAGCATGCTAAGGACAAGGACAGACTTCTGCCCCTCTGGCCACCCTGTCTAGTAAACAGCTACAAGAGGCCAGTGGGCCTCAAGCCCACTGGCTAGTTCTCCCTAAAATAACACAAGCATCCTCTTTTCCCACACTTCAGCCTGAGGCTTCGGCTCAGCGTGAGCCCTGCATCTGTCTCATTCTGGCTTTTCACCAGTGCGTCTGGGGACTCCCGCAGGGCCCAGTCGGGCCGCAGGTTGGGAAGGCGGGGCCTCTGGTTCCAGGAAATCAGAAGATTAGTCAAACTACACACTCCCCTGGCAGCTGTGAGAACAGGTTTTCCCCAAGCCAAGGGACCAACTTGCAAGATCATCAATAACAACAAGTATTTACTCTGCTCTCAGCTCTGCGCTCCCCCATGGGAGGTGCAGCAGTGGGGCATCAATTTTCAAGGCTTGGGGTAAGAGAGTCTGGGTGTGTTTCCTGGCTGTGACACTTCCTAGCTGCTTAACTGCCTGAGCCTCAGTTTTCACAGCTGTAAAATGGGGAGGATAACACCGCTCTAGGAAAGAGAGCCGAGGAAGTTAAAGGAGAAAATACACTTTAAGAATCAAGAACGGAAGCTGGTACGTAGCAGATGCTCAATAAAGGAAGCTCCCACCTCCACTCAAGTTCTCTGGGTGATACTCGGATGCATAAGACTTAATCTTAATAGCTCACGAAGGGAGGGGAGGAGGGGATGAGAATTCAGTCATACCCATAAACATTAAGACAAGGTGAACGGTAACAGGGATGCCAAGAAAAAGAGCTTCGGGAGCAGTAAGAGGGAGAGAGAAATTCTGCATGGCTTTAAAATCTTCTCCCCTGTGTGACTTTTATCAAGAGTGATTGCCACCACCCATGTGGCCAGCCCAGGGCAAGAGGCTGAGGCTGGGCAGAGGCCGGTCACGAAGGAGTCCCAAGGCGAGACCAATGAGGCTCGATGGAGCCTGGGCATCTGACTGTCTAGCTGCAGAGAAACATGCACGCTTGGAAAATAGCTGATAACAGTGAGTGAAAACAACACACGATGCAGAAGATTCGGGAAGGAGAGATGAATATGGGAAGGGGTGGGGCCTGGTGTGAAGGCCACTTTTTGGAGCCTCCATGTAACAACAACAAAGAAATCTAGAAATGCTCACTCCATCCTGCTCAGGCCTGGCCCCACGGCGGCCTTTCTGACCTCCCAGGGCAGGAGGTGAGCACCCCAATCCTCCATGCCTTGGCCTTGGAGCCCTCCCCAAGGAGGGCCTGGCCTGGGCAGGATCACTCACTAGTTCCCTAACATGGTATGAATTTTCATATCCAAGCCTTTGCTCATGCTCTTCCTTCTACCTGAATGCCCTTCCTTCTCCTCCTATCCTCCCACCCACCCTTCCCTTCAGCTCCCCTATTAACTCTCCCTGACTATTGAGTGAACTCATCCTATAAGGCCTCCTCCAAATGTCCTGTTTTTCCTATTTTTTCCTGACCAACCCCCATCCTCAGTAGAATTAAAAGCCCTCTTCTTAACGTTCCTGTAGCTTGCTTTGCGTCCATCATCAGAGCATTCATCACATTTATAGCAAAGTATTTGTGGCTGAGGCCCCCACTAGGCTGGGAGAGCCCTGAGAGTCTATGCCTGGCACCCAGTAGGTGCTCAACAAACTGAGCACCTGGAAGGCTTTCTCCCTTGCTTGCCATGGCTGTGAAATGCGGCAGCAGCTGTCATTCCCCCGGGAGTGCAGACGAAGCCCCCTTTATCCCTCAGGAGCCCCGGGCACTTCACACCGTCAGCCATGCTCCCTCCAGCCTAAAACCAGCCCCTGACGGCTGCCCCCACCAGCCTTCCCGCTCAACCCGCCCCCAACTCCACCCTGAGTCTGACTGATGAGAATCCCTGCACCTGGGGTACCTAGTGGGTACCACTTAGGGCCGGCTGGGTCAGAGGAGCTTGGAGTAGTGCCAACGTCCCCAAGAATGGCAGGCTGGAAGAGTTGGGGACCTGGGGAGACAAAGGCAAGCACATGGATTTGCTGGCCGTGTCTGAGCTCAGAGTGAAGGATCAACGGCAGTTCGGGGGTGATGGTTAATTTTATGTGTCAGATTGACTGGGCCATGGGGTGTCCAGATATCTGGCCAAACATGACTCCAGGTGTGTCTGCAAGGGTGTTTCTGGGTGATATGAACATCAGATCAGTAGACTGAGCAAAGTAGATTGCCCTCCCTAATGTGGTGGGCCTCACCTAATCTATTGTAGACCTGAAGAGAACAGAAAGGCTGAGCACGGGGTAACTCCTCAGCCTGACTGATTGAGCTGGGATGTTAGTTTTTCCAGCCTTTGGACTGGTACTGAAACATCAGCTTTTTTTGAGTCTCACACCTGCTGGCTTTCCAACTGAAACTGACACTGGCATCTCTCCTGGGTCTCCAGCTCGCCATCTGCAGATCTTAGGACTTCTCGGCCTCCATAATCATGTGAGCCAATTCCTTATAATAAGTCTTTCACTCTTTCCCTCTCTTTCTTGCACATGCATGCACATGTGTGCACGTGAGATACATACATATATATATCCCATTGGTTCTGTTTCTCTCGAGGACTAATACAGAAGGCTAAGGTGTGAATTTCAGGAGGGCCCTACATTCTTTATTCAGGGTTCCATTTGTCGAACAACTCTCCAAAACGAGTGGGCATTTCCCACCCCCTCACATCTGGCGTTGGCCCCGCTCACCTGAGAGAGCCTCTTTGCAGATGGACACAAGGTGTCACTCCTCTGTGGACCCCGAGCACTCAGTATGGGGCCTAGCACCCAAAAGGTGCTCAATGACGCTGACTGAATGGACACCTCACACTTATTTGGGTACGATCACACCATAGCCTAAGGTCATCTCGAAGGCTCTGTGAGAGGCAGCACAGGGACCATCCCCGGTTCCCAGAGGAGCAAATAGAGGCCCAAAGAGGATCTAGAGGCAGTCCTGATAGAGGGCTCTCTCTTGCAGGGGCCCGGAAGGATGCTGCCCTGGGTCCAGGTGCCCAAATCCACGCATTCTCTAACAAGCGTTCAGTGCACACCTACTGCAGGCCGGGGACTATTCTGGGAACTTAGAGTAAGTACATCAGTGAACAAAATGGACCAAAAGCCCTGCCCTGATGGAGCTTAATTCTCAAGGGAAGAAACAATCAACAAGAAACAGGATAAATAAGTGAATTATAACATATTAGCACAAAGTATATATTATGGAAATTACCTGGTAGAACAGAGTAAGGGAATCAGAAATGCAGGGGTGGGAGGTGGGTCACATATTTAAATAGAGTAAGCCCCACTGAGAAGGTGGCACTGAGCAATGATTTGAAACACGTGAAGAACTGAGTCAAGTAGCTATTGGGGGGAAGACCTTTACGGGCAAAGAGAATAGCCAGTGCAAAGGCCCTGAGGTGAGAGTGTGTCAGATATATTACTTTGGGCCTTGTAGGCCATTGTGAGGACTGTAGCTGTAGGAGAAATAAATGAAGGCCATGGCTGTGGGCTTGGCCCCCACAGCAGGCCTCCAAAGGACACTACTCTTCCCAGAGAGCAGGACGCAGCTTGGGCAGGCAATGAGAGAGTCAGAGGATGCCTGAATGGAGAGAGCAACAGCAGATGAGGTAGGAAGAGGTTTACCTTGATTACCATCCCGCTCAGCTTCAGCCAGACACCCCCCAGCTCCTCCCCGCATCGTTCCGATGGGCCGGTCTTCTTGTCGTCTGAATCTGGAGTTGGACTCCAGACCTGCTTGGACCCTCACTGGTGGGGATGATCCTGGACAGGTGGCTTAACCTCCTGAGGGAAGCCAGACAGACCCAACTCCTGAGGGCTGGGTGGAGGGGAGGGGCTCTAAGGGATATACTCCTTCTCAGGAGGTTTATGAGGAGTCAACCAGGTAAAGAGCAGGAAAGCACTACAGGTAGGCTGTAGAGTGGTGCATCCCAAGCTGGCTGTCATGTCACCACTCAGCCTCGCCAGGGATGCAGGGGCTCCACTTTGCCATGCCACTACACCATGACAGATGTAAGAAGCAGCTCAGTTCCCGCAGCCTAGCTGAAGTCGCAGTCAGCAGCCTAATTTTAGCCTGAGCATCTGCTCTTCCGTCCCAGAGACTCAGCTCTGTCTGGGATTTGGTCTGTCTGGAATTGCCAGAGAAACAAATCCTGTCCTATGGGCACAGTCACTGGTGGTGTCCAGATCAGGGTTGGCCAATGGTCCCCTGCCATGAGGAGGCTCCTTAGGAGCTGCCTCACCAGGACACCTGTGTCCTCCTTATTGATCTCTCATCTCACACCCAACAGCCATGGGTTCCTGTGGGTGCCATCTTTGAGTTCCAGTCTGCCTTCCTTGAAAGCTGGTGGGTCATATGCGGATCTGCCTCAGCTAGAACAGGAGGACCTTCTGGACGGGGATGACTGTGCCGTTCCCACACGCCCAGCTCCCAGCATAGGTTCTCAAGAGTTCACCCCAGATGAGTACAGCCCAGTAAGACCAAGACCAGGAAGCCCAAAGGAAGGGTCCCTTGTTTGCAAGTCTTCCCAGAAAGGCTTCTCAGAGGAGGTGACTTTGAGCTGGACTTTGAAGAGTGGGTAGGTGTTTATTAGTGGGAAAGGGCCCCAGGGCAGGGGAAACAGGTGAAGAAACAAAAGCTTGAAAGAGCACTGAATGTTTGAGAACGGCCTGAAGGAGGGAGGGAGGGGAAAGTGGGTTTTCTACATGCGTCTCAGTCGTTGGGCCCTAACTCCAAGCTAGGGAGTTGGGCTTGTGGCTGCAGGTGGGAAAGCCCATGAAGGGGCCTCTGGAGATGAGTACAGGTGGCTTCCAGCTGTGCAACTCAGGCCCCCCGAGTCCAGGAGAGCTGCCTTCCTCGAACCCTCCCTCTATGGCCTATCTGGTCCTGTAGGGCCCTCCACTACTGCCCTGGCACATGTAGGGTGGGCAACCAAGGCAGGGTGTGCTGGGGGTGCCCACTCCCCTCCCAGACTCCCACCTGCGTACTGGGCCATGCATCTCAGGCATCAGGCCATTCACCTCCGCCCTCCTGGCCACTATGCTCACTGCCCTGTCCTTGCTCCAATCCCCAAGTCCCATGGGGAGGATCCCCTTTTGCTCTCTGGACTCAGTTTCTCCACCTGGTGCTGCCGTCTGGAGCGTCCTCGAGAACGACCCTGCAGTCCAACATGGGCCCTGCCTGCCTCAGCTCTGCCCTGCGGCACACATGAAAGCTCCCTTTGTGGGACGCAAACCGTGTTCTCTGGGCTACCGGCTTTCTACATTACCTTGTTTAACTTCTCGAACAACCCTTTAAGATGTCTATTGTTTATCCCATTTTACAGGTGAGGCAGGAAGGGTTTGAGGAGGTGAACTGGAGGTTGACCACACAGCCAGGAAGTGGTGGAGCTGGGGTATGGACCCCAGTCTGCCTGTCTCCTTCTCCCACCAGGCTCCCCCCAGCCCTGAGGGCAGCGCCTGAGCAGCTGGTGCCCGGAGCAGAGGTGGCCGAGACCTCTGGCCAGTTGGGTGGGGAATGGGGACATGGAAGAAGAGAAGGAGGCCTCGCCTACGGACCCTCCCTTGATGTCCTTGAGAAAGAAGGAGTTAAAAGCTTATGTAAAGAGATTTGCAAATAGATTCTCCGAAACAACATTTGGATGATTTAAGTGTTAAGGAATCAGAACCATATGGATTAAATGTCCCTGATGTTACGTATGGTTTTAAAAATTAGAAGGAAATGTACTGGGAACACACACACACATATAAAATATGTAAGGGCAGACTACATTTTTAGCTTTGTGGACATGGAGTTATTTGAAAAACACGACACAGCATTCACTCAGCTTCTCCCTGGCTGGCCCTGCCCCCACCCGCCCCTCCCCAGCCCGTCTTCTCCCCACCGAAGGGGGCTCAGCCCCCTCCCTAGGGAGCCCGCCTGAGAAAGAGACTTCCCTGAGGAGTAGGCTCAATGCCGTACCCACAGGACAGCTGGAGCCAAACAGCTGGGTCAGGAACGGCTGGGGTCTCCCAGAGGCCACATGGGTGGTGGCAGGTGGCAGGAGACATGGGGATGCCGCCTCCCGAGAGGGCCTGTGAGGACTTTAAGAGAAGATGCTGAGCAGCTTCAGGGAGGCAAGACTTTGAGGTGCCAGACTTTCCATTCACAATTGCTTCTGGGCCTCACTCCACTCTCTCAACCTTGGGAGGAAAGAGTTACCACCCTGACTTCACAAGAGGAGAAACTGAGGCTCGGAAGGGCTGGGTGCTCTGGATCTCCCCGTCACACACCCAGGGCTGCTCCCACCCTACCTTACTGCTTGAAGCAAACCAGAAGCCTGAGCCTGTGTCCAGTTCACCTCTGAGTTAAAAAAAAAAAAAAAAAAGGACTCTGTTAGCTCCTCTGAGTGGAAGGTTTACCCGGCAGGGTGTCTCGAGGACTCCCTGAGGACAAGGAATCAGGTTTGGGTGTGACAATAAATTGCATTGGCGTTGAGCGGGGGGGGAGAGGGTATATAATGCTCAGTTTGGGGAAAATTAGACCATCAGAAATTGCCTGATCAAGTCCTGGTGGGGAAGAGAGAGGATGCAAATGGAAGCCACTGAGTGCAAGGTGTCACATGGGTGCCTGGCGCGTGGTACCTCCTGGAACCCTCACCCCGGCCCATGCAGAGGGGGTGTAGCCTTTTGTCCACAGAGAGGGAGACAGGTGCAGAGGGCCTAGGGCACGTTCCCAAGAGCTCACAGCCGCACTGCAAACCCAGGCCTCTGACACCAGCCTTTCCCTAACCCAGCTGGCTGGGCCCACCCTCCCCAAGGCGGCCGAGGCTTAGCTAGAAGCAAGCTTGTCAGGAGAATTAAATGCCACCCGGGAATACGCCCAGCCAGCATCAGGAGGGCTGGCACTAAGTCTGTCTCTGGCACGGCCAAGCCTCCTGTGTCCAGTCCAGTGTCCGATGCTTGTTAAATGATCATTAAACAAATCAGTGGCCGGAGAGGAAGGAGGATCTCCCTCCCCTTCTCTTTCCTCCATCCCTCACTCACACCATTGTCGTGTGGACACAAGCGGAGGCCTTCACACTGATGGATTTATCCCGTGATACCATCCTGTTTGATGGGAGGCCTGCTTTAGCCTGTCCAGAGCTCTCGGGTGCTGACGCAGAGCCTGGAATATTCCGAGGCCATGGCATTCTTGAGGCAAGAACCAGGGAGAAAAGGGAGAAGGACACAGGACTGGGGACAGGGAGGGTGAGATGCCCAGCTCTGGAGCAACCCCCCCGTCGGGTACCCGGCGCCTCTCTAAACAGTCGGCAGCAGATCCGACCACTGATGGGCTTCTTGTAATGGCCTGTTACCAGGTATCCTCATGTCTAGTTGCATCCCAGGGTGACCTGCCCACAGGCCACCAGGATAGTGTCCTCATATTGGGACAGATCGAGTCACTTTTCAAGTACCTCTGAGGGGTGTCTTTGCCCGCAGCCTTTCTCAGGGTCTAATACGTTGGGAAAATACTGATTATCACACAGCCCTCTTGGAGATTCCCAGTGGACACCTGCAGAGGAAAAGCCCTGAGGACTGGTAATGGAAACAGCTCATCTTTAACCCACTCTTACTAGAACGGAACAAAGACTCCTCCCTCCCTGACCAGTGGTCCCACCCTCTGCACCCAATTTTCAGACACACAGAATTCTTGCAGTTCTGGGCATAAGTAGCCTAGCAAGCCCGTCTGTGGCCTTCTGCTGGCTTCTTACTTACAGAACCCATCCTCCCAAGGGCATTGCTGTTCCCCCATGAACACCCCAAATGATCTCAACTCCAGGCTTTAACCACACCCCCATGGGCTCCAGGCCTGTCCTGCTGAAATCTTCTCAATGGCCTCCTTCTGCTTTTGAGACCAAGACCAGTTTCCTTGGCATGGTCTCCAAGGTCTTCTTCAGTGGCCCCGCCTGCTTTCCCTGCCTCATCTCCCCCTCACTCCACCTGAGGCACAGGGGTATTCTTGCAGTCTCTTGCCTCAGGGCCTTTGCACATGCTGTGGCCTTTGCCTGGAATGCTCTCCCTGTGCATCCCTTCCTTACCCGTTTAACTCCTCTCACAACTTTCAGTTTCACCTTGCACATCACCTCCTCAAAGGAGCTCTCCCTAGCCCCCACTAAACCCACAGACACTCTCTCTGTATACTGTCTGCACACCTGTATGCTCTCATTCTCTCTATACCCTGTCTCAACACCACATCCTTCGTCTCTAGAGCCCAACAAGTATCAACGTTTGTCACTTCTTTTTACTGGTGTAATTTTTTTCTCTGATGACCAGCTCCCTCAGTGAAATATAAGCTCCGCGATTAGGGTGATGTGTACACTCTGCTCACCACTGAATCCCCAGAGCCTGCCACAGCAGCTGGCGGCCCACTGGTTTTTCCCAGCATTCCCTGCGAGGCCTGGAGTGAGGCAGAAGATGGCCGGAAGGTCCCTGTGACCTCAATTTCCTCCCCGAGCAGAGTGAGGTGGAAGGACAGGGGACTCAGACTCCAGCCTTGGGTGTCTCAGAAATTCATTGTGAGGGCGTGACAAGGCCACATAATACTTCTGAGCCTCAGTTTCCCAATCGGTAAGATGGCAAGGATGTGCCAATAGAGAACGACTTACATTTTCATATCACATTATCGACTCAGCTCTTTCTTCCCATCCTGCGGTAACAGGCAGCGTTGCTTTTTGTCTGTCCAGTAGCCTCTCTTCCCTTTCTTCTGGTAAGAGGCTCTCAGCGAACTGTCCTCCCCAACTCCAACCGTGATTCTGGCAGGGCTTCCCCTCACAGGACCCCCCACCCTGTCCATGGCAGTGGGCAGGCTACCTGCCAAACACCATAGTCCTCTGGTCATCATGTGACCCATGCTGGGCCCCTCCGAGCACCTCTCTGGGATTCTCACTGTAACAGCTGGGAGGGAAGGTGGCTCTTCTATCTGGGGTCACTAGCGGGGATGGTGAAGGCCAGGTGCCATCAGGGAACCCACAGCCCTTCTCCACTCCCTCCAGCCCCTGTGTCATGCTGTGCGGAAGAAGAAACCCAAAGGCAGCACATGAGACTGACGTCGACACAAAAAAGAGTAAAGATGAGAAGTGTAGAGAAAATAAAAGTCTGCTGACCTGATGACATTGTATCACTTCCTGGAAGTAGCCATGCCTGAGGGCCACCCACTCATCCATCCCAGTCGAATGAGACCGTGAGACAAAACTCAATGTCTCTCCTCTCCTCCTCCACTCTCTCTTTTCTTAAGCCAGGTGGAATTCAGTTTCTGTCCCTGGCCTTTGAAAGAATGCTGCCTAATACACCCAGGTCCCAAGTCATCCCACAGTACTAAATAAACAATCTCTGGAAGGACAGTAGTAATGGAAATGAGCACGCGTGGAGAGCCCTGCACCACTCCAGCACGTCTCGAATGTGTCATCCTGTCTGATCCTCAGGAAAAGCCTACGCAATAATAGAGAAATACAATGGTGTGATGGAAGATAAGAAACACTAGAATAGGGTGTTAAAGAGCCAAACTCTAATTTTGACTCTGCCACGCGCTAGCTGTGTGACGCTGAGCTAGTTTCTTAACTTTTCTAGGCTTACCTTTCCTCCTTTATAAAATGGGGTCATGATGCCCACCTCAAAGGCTGCCATGGGGAATGGTGAGATAAAACAAAAGAAAGAGCGTAGCGGCGGTCCTGGCTGAGAGAGCCTTACTCAACCTTAGCTGAGCCAGTCAAATCTGGAAGTCCTTTCTAGAAAGATAGTTCTATATGTCTTGTTTCTAAGAATTAGTGTTGGCCATGGGTAAAGGCGGAGAGGAATGCATGAGAACGTCCTGGCTAGAGCTATCAGGTTCACGTCCGACGTTGGCTGCTGACTCTGCAGTGACATGGAGTTGGCTGACGGGTCTGCTTCCCCACGTGCTGGGCAGTCAGGTGTGTCCACGGGGATGGCAGCTCCAGCTGAGTAGTGACGGGTCACCGAGGCAAGGAGCCCGTTTATGGTTTCCAGATGGGCTGAAGCTGCTGCCAGTCTCCCCTGGACAACGTTGAAAGGATGGATCAGGACTCCACAAAGGCTGAACTTGACCCCAAGTAACCCAGCTAATGGGTTGTAGGCTTTCTCGGGGTGAGGGCAGGGTGTGCCCCTCTGGGCTGGGCTGTCTGGGAAGTTGGACAGTCTGTATCACTTTCCAAAGAGCAATTCTGAAAACTGCTGCTCAGGATAAATATTTTGGTTGCGTTTCGCGATGTGGCTGTGGGGGAGATTTCCATTGAGTGTGGTTTGCAAGGCAACTCGCCTCTGCTGTTTACTCCCGGCAATCCCCACAGCCGTTCCTGGCAGCATCTGTGTCTGCTGCACTCCTGAGCCGCTGGGACCTGGACGCCCTGCTCCAGAGAGAGGCTGAGCCTACCCGTCCTTCACGGGGGCCTGATTGCGACAACGCATTAGGCAGCTGGCCACCAGACCCTGCCTACTCCCCAGCTCAACCTGGTCCTCCTTAGCCAGTCCTGGCCAAGGCTGGCGCTCTCTTAGGAGCCTCATTCCCACCAACTAGGGGAAACTGTAATTAGCTGAGCTGCTCCAGGCCAGGGGCTTGGAATTCCTGCGGGCCTCGAGATGTGGCCTTGTCCATTTCCTCTTCCCAGGGTGGCCTCCTGCCCTTGCTGCTCTCCACCCACTCACCTCTTCCCTCGAGCCACAACCACGCAGCAGGCACTCTGCAGTCTGCGCAAGACCGCTGTCTCCCACCCATCCTCCACCCATCCGAGCACCCTCATAAGAGAACCCCCATCCTCATGGGGCCCAAGCACACTAGGCTTCCTGGTTACGGTGACTGTGACTACTGTCCTACCCCCTTGAGGCCAGGTTCCTAGGGCTGCCAAGGCCCTTCATGCCAGTGTCTGGGCCTGCTCAGATTGTGACAGCCTGCAGCCAGGAGGCCATCCCTAATCTCAGAGAGGAGGTATGTAGAGGCGGGAGTGTCCAGCATGCTTCTGAGCCAGCTCATCTTAGTCTGCTCCCTGCTCCCTGCTCCCTACTGCCATGGCTGGGTTTCCAGGGAGAGATGGATTCGTGGAATCAGGGGCTGGCAATGAAGACAGAGAACCAACAGAAAAAGAGGGAAGTGATGTTTCCAGGCGTGGAATTAGGTGTTTGCAGCATGGGACCCACTCCCCAGGGAGAAGATGCTCCACCAGGGATGGACCACAAGGAACCTGGTCAGGGGAGCTCACACCATGACTCGGCACCCCTTGTCATGGAGGCTCCCTTGAGGCTGGGTGAATAGTGTTCTTTCTCCCAGTTGTTTTTTCACCTCCCCAAAGCCATTCCCCAATTCCTCTGACGTGCATCCAATTCTGGTGGGTCCTAGAGTTGCCACGATGTGGACCGTCTGGAACCCCAGCCCATTTTGTGGGTGAGGGAGTTGAAGCTTCCAGAGGCCAAGATCCATGCCCAGGGTCACAGAGCAGGGTGAGGCAGAGCTGAGATTTGGGCTCATTGGTCCGAACCCAAGTCCAGGACTCATTCCATGGCACCATGGCTGCTGTTGAACACAGAAGGGACACAGCCTGTCTCCCCAGTGGGGTGCCTGGGGACTCTTAATGGCCTGTACCTGCAATGGAAGCTGCTGGTCTCTCCCCACCCCGTCCTTGTCCAGACCAGCTGCATGCATTTGGAAAGGGGGCTGGTAGCAGGGCTGGGAGGACAGTCTGCACCCCTGGACAGAAAGCAGCTGACCAGCTCACAAGGCACTGATGTCCAGCTATGGCTCCACTGGCTCCAGGTGGACCAGGAGTGTCACTCCTTCCCCCTCTCCACTCAGCCCCAGGCTCTGGGCGAGGCACCTGAAGGTTCAGCCCCTCCCATTGCTGCATTCATCCTGCCCAGGTCTGGGAGGACGTGGGAAACTCCATTCCATCTTGGGCCTGAATTAATTTTTTCACCATGAGCCATATGCCCTGTGGGTGCCCTGGGCTTGCCTCTGCTCAGCTGCCATGTCTTATCCTACTGTCCCCAGGGGGCAAGGACTCTCTTTGGGGGGTCTGACCTGACACCCAGTCCTGCTGTCCTCACTGGAACTTCAGGTCCAGCTCACTTTGCTGAGAGGCTGGCACTTGTCTGACCTCACAGCTGCTCCCTCCGTGGGCTGGCCCTGTGCCTCATGCTCATGGCAACCATGTGTGGACCCTGCCGTGAAGGGGGATGGGCCAGGACTGCTGAGACCCCTTCTCGGAGACACTGGCTGTCACACCCAGAGCACACACGGAGGCCCCGACAGCCGTGGCTGTGACCATGTCGTTTCTCTGCGGGCCAGCTTGGGGAGTGGGCCTGAGACTGGGCCACTCCGTCCAGGCCAAGCTGCTGAGACCCACTCCCAAGTCCCAGGTCAGTGTTGAACATGTCCACAGTGACAAACGGGTCACTCTGGTCTTGGTCTCACATTCTAATTCCCTTCTTATAAACTCCAACTTCAGGCAGGGTGTCATTCAGAATGCCAAAACGGTAGGAAGGATTTGGGGCACTAAGCCACACTCAAGCATGGAACTCAGGCTCTCGGCCTTGTCACAGAGCCCAGCTTGGCCTGGTTCAGGCTATAGACACAAGGCCACATTCCACCCTGCCTCTCCCTGAGCTGACCGCCGGCTGCCTCGGTCCCAGCCGGGGAAGAAGTGTCATCTTTCCGCTGGGGCTGGAGATACAACTCATCCTTCTGCTCAGAAACTGCTCTGGGTCACCGGATTCTTATGCTGGTTACTTAGCTCCTGAAGGGCCCCTCAAATCTCTTAAAACAGTATGGGGAGTGTAAGTCAAAAAGAACGAACCCCTCATGGAAGCTTGTCTTTTATGGAAATTGTCATCGCTACCAGTTATTGAGCACTAATTATGTGCCAAGCTGGGGCTAAGCATTTCACATGTATTTAATCCTCACAGTAGCAATCCCAGGAGGTAGTACTGATATTATTCCCACTTTACAGATGAGGAAACTGAGGCTCAAAGCCCTTCGGACTCTAAAACCCTTCTCATCCCCAGAAGCTGAGAACTGACCTGTGTGTTTCCTCAACAGGCTTCCAGAGCTGCTTCTTGGAGGTGCAGGGGTGACTCACAGTTGAAGGAAACTGTGACAAGTTGTCTCCCCAGCAAGCAACACAGATGCTCGGCTGGTGCTTGGACAGCTTCGGGCACCCCACCCACCTGACCCTGGGGCAGTTGATGAGCTACAGGAGACAAGGCCCCAGCACTGCATTCTCTCACGGACACAGCTCGCCCAGCACACGTCCTCTGGGCCGGCATGATGTAGAGCTGCCTTGTCTCCACCTACCGATCCCCAGAGACCACCCTAACCGGATGGGCAGATGCTCCAGCTGGCTGGCGGGACCTGAGGGAGGGAAGAGCTGGGAGAGAGACCTTGTGTCTCACTGCTTGCGACTCCCATTGCCACAACCTTGCCTCTGATGTGTCCGCTCCTCCTAACATGGACTGGCTGCCTCGGCTTGAATGTCCTTTCTGACTATCCGTGAATCCGGTTCACTTACAGATCTGCTCCCAGCTCACCTCTGGGAACGGTGGAGCCCCGCTCGGATGTGTCCATCCTCCCTCTAATGTTCTCCCAAATGACATTTCCCCGGCTATTACATAATCAAGGGAGCCCAGCCCCCACCAGCCGGGCCTTTAATTGGAAAGCTCTTTCCCAAGGGCCCTGGGGATATAACTTGCGCCAGCTCAGGCCTCCTACCTCTCAACCCCCTCTGCGGTCTCTCTCTCTCTCACACAGACACTCCCAGGCACACATATTTACATACCCCAGCACGCTGGAGCAGCTGAGGTCATATCTTCTGTCCAAGCCATTGGCCACGCCCAGCGGCTGACATGCTTTGTGCTCACTGTGAAGTATGCTGCCCTGGGTCTGTCAGGCCCATCCCCACCAGGAAGTCCTCTCTGACCAGCACCACAGGCCAGGTTAGGGCTGGGCTCCTCCAGGCTGCCATAGCACTGTATGCTCACTGTGCCTCTGTGGACGTGCTCTCGGGGGAAGGGACCCCGTCTGATTCCTCCCTGTGCCCCAGCACCTGAATCAGCCTGGGAGGGCTGATGAAAAGGGAAGATCCTACCAAATGCCCTATGGTTGGTGACCAGGAGCTCTGCACAAGCAGCCTTACAGACTTCCCAGAAACATCCCAAAAGGCCAGCTCTAGAAAGACCTGAGAAGTTAACCCGTTTTTCAGAGGGGAAACTGATGCCCAGTTGGGGACAGGTGGCACTTAAGGACGCATGACCTGTTAGTGGCAGAGCCAGGGACTCCACCAAACTCCCCCAGCCCTCTTCCCACGATCATGCTGCCTCTGAACCTTGGGAACAGGCTCTGGGGAGTTCATTTCCTCAGAAAGAAATCCACTACCCTCCAGGTCCTGGGCTCAGGCTGGGACACCAACATCCCTAGGACACAGTCCTGGTGTTCAAGGAGCTGTGCTGACACGTAGCCCAAAAGCTATAAAGCAGAGTGAAAAGGAAAGAACAGAAATGAGTGCAGAAGTGGCACCCAGGGAGATGGGAGAGGTCAGGCGAGACATCTTGGAAGAAGTGACATCTAGACTGAGTCTTGAATGAGAGTTTACAAGGAGGACTAAGTTGGATACAAGAGGGGAGAGGAGAGGAAGTGGTGGTCCAGTTAAAGAGAAACGTGCAAAGACACAGAAACATGAAACGATACAGCAGGATGGGGAACTGCACCAGCCGTGGTGAGGCTGAACCCCAAGCACAGGAGGGAATCTGCACTTCGAGGCTGGCACAGGGGGCCAGGCCACATCAGGAGGGGCTTGGAAGCCGTGCTAATCCAACTGGACTCCAGCTTGTAAGTAAAGCACCTGTCCTCAGAGTCCATCTGCCTTATATTCCCCCTCTCTTTGTACCCCACCCCCATCTCCAGAGTGGTGGGAAGCACGGAGGGATGCCATGATCCCACTCTATCATTTACCCAGGCAATCCCCCAGGCCCTGGAACAAACCCTCCTCAACTCACAGAACTCTTAGCCACAGCTATCCTTGCATCCTAGAGCTGGAGCTGTGATATGCTAAGAACTGATACTTGCAGAAATGAGTTCACGTTGACTTCAGAAGACGGCGTCCTGAGGGATAAGTCTTATAAACAGCTTTGGAACTCTGTATAGCCAAAGCAGCTTCCCTTGGGTCTGAGGGAATGAAGAGGTGATGGCATGGTGCAGGGCTCGAAGTAGACACTCCTGGGAGCCAAGAGAAGGCCCACGTTGGCTGTGCATTTTCTCACAAGATTGTACCTGCACTGAGAGTCCTGGAGCATCTACTCGGCCCTCACCAGGGCCCGGGACCCAGTGAAAATTCACAAACATGAATCCCAGGAGGTTGGCAGAGGACGGAGCTAAGTTACAAGAGGCCTAGGACCTGGAGGCAGGCCCCTTGCGGCTGCTGCCTCTTGCAGCCATGGCCATCCTGGCAGTTGGAGGGTCTGCCCTCTACCACCTTCCTGGTCCCACCAACTGATAGTGACACTCAGGACCCATGGAAGAGCCCAGCAAGCCGTGTGGGAGCACAGGGATATTTCCACGGAAACACCAACTGAGTGGTCCTTTGTCCTAAACTGTCTGCCCGGAGGCACTGTCCTCTGGTCAAACCTTTTGCCTGACTTCAGAGATCTAGTCGGGCCTCTTGTGACAGCTGTGGAAACTGAGCCTCAGCAAGGGGAAGTGGTTGACCGAGGGTCACGCGGTGAGGCGACGGCAAGGGTGAGGGAGGACCCAGTCCCCCTCGCTCTCCACCTCACCGCCCCGACTTCCTGGAGGTGACTCAGCAGGACAGTCAGTGCAGGAAGGAAGTGGGAAAGGGAAGCCCAGCCCGCTGGATTCCAGGCCACCACTTTGTTAGTCCAAAGCCACCAGCCACCTTGGCGGTGTGGCTCTGCCTGGTACCCACGACCTTCCAGCCCTTCCTTCCCAAGGCCACAGCTGCTGACCGTTTCCTCCAGGGTCAAGCTCCCTCGGCCTACCCCGGGTCTCCAGGGACTCCTCGCTGCATAGCCCTTGGTGCTTCCTCCTGCTGGGTCAGGGGTCACCCCCATAGACTTGGTGAGTGGCCGAGCCTGTGTGGGCCAAAGGTTCATCCACGAAATGAGGTGAGGAGTGATGACAGCCTCGTGTTTAGTAACTGGGGCTCTGCAGCCAGCGTGCAGTTTTCATCTCTGCTGGCTAGGGATGCTCGGTTAACTCAGCTGCTTTGCGAATATGTAAAAGGAGGGGATGGCATCTGCCTTGCAGGCTGCTTGGAGGATTAGATGAGATGATACACGTCAAGCCCGGCCCCCAATAGGCTTTACATGATGGCTCTTGTCATGGCTTCCTTTGCCAGGTGGACGCACGTGCACCGTCTCATTTAATTCTCACAACAAGCCTGCAAAGTAGATCTGATTAATCTCACTGAACTGAGGACACACCCGGAGCTCAGGGAGGTGAGGGCACACAGCTCGTGGCTGGTAGAGGTGGGATTCTGTTAGGTGGCCCTCTGCCTGCATTTGCTCTATAGCTGCACGCTGGAGTGGAAGGGCCTCTGTCCCCTCCCCGTGGATTCCAGTCCTGGCTCTGCTGCCACTTCCTGGGAGCGAGACCTGGAGTCTCTGAGCCTCTGTGGTCCCATCCATCCATACACTGGGAAATTGGCCTTCATCGCAGAGGAACAAATGAGATGATGGGTGCAACGGAGCTCCGCACGCTGTACTGTGCTGTCTGGATGCGAGGCGCTACTCCTGTGACTGGGACCGCTGCTGAGCCTGGGATCAGCACAGCTGAGGTGGGGATCCAGGAGGAGAGGCTGCCTCAGTCACCACAGGAAATGCCACAGGCCCGGTTAGCCCGGGGCTTTCCATACACTGAGAACAGGCCTCTGAGAGCAAGGAGGGAAGGGCTGGAGATACATTACAAGTCTTCCCTTCACTGGACCAGAAGCTCCTCAAGGGGTGGGACCGGCTCACAGCACACACCATGGATCGATGGATGGTCGCCACACTACTCCAGCCACACAGGTCTCCTGCTGGGCCACCAAGTGGGCCAGGCTGCTTTCCCTGTGCCCAACTCCAGCACCAGCACCTCTGAGACCCCCTGACTCCCCAGGGAGAAGAGCCCATCCCTTCCTTTGTGAGCCCACATCCCCACCTAGACTGCAGCATGTCACTAGGTCATATTTCCTAGTTCTTCCTTGAATCCTTGTTAGAATGAGGTACAGGTTTGAACAAATAAATACTTTCAAACTTAATTGTTTTCCACCTGTTTCTCTTGCTAGATTGCAAATTCCCTAAAGACATGCCCTGTGTTATATTCATCTTTGTGATTTTCAGTAACCAGCACAGGACACGCAGGGGAAGTTTGTGACATGGTTCTCTCTCCATCCATGCAGCCTGCGTCCTGTCTCACCATCTTCCCAGACCCCTGCTCGCACGGGCTGGGCACGTGTTAGAATTATGTGTAACGGTGAAGAAAATGGGCACCAATGGGTTCTACTGCAAGCAACCAACCATCCTAGCCTATGTATATGAAAGTTGCCTCACGTCGTGGCTGCCTTTATGCAGGCTGGGCGTACTTGTGGGGGTTGGGCTATACTTTCAAAAAGCAAAGTCCTCCTTTTAGTAATCTCTTTCAGAAAAGTGAGTTGATGTTTAAGATACATTATGGGGTGGCAATGAGCAGTAGGAATCCAGCAAAAGGCCCATGAAGTTGTCTTCTTTTCTCCTTACTTGGCTTCTGAGTTATGGGACTGGCCACTCCCAAGACACATGAAACCCTGGCTGACCGGGACACAGCCAGATCGTGAGAGTTGGCTGTGGACTTGTAACTACTGACTGGATCCGGGTACAAACCCGGTCTCTCGTCTGGCTCAAGGAGCCCTGGGGAAGGTGGCATCAAGTCTCCCAGGAGTGAGGGTGGGAACAAACAGATGGCAGGTGTCTCTGAGACCCCAGCACCCAGGAAGTGGTTCCAGCTGCTATGAGTCCCTGGTTCTCATCTGTGGAAAGGAGAATAAAACCCACTCTGCAGAATGACTACAGGGTCAGTATGAGATTACAGAATGTTAAAACTACTAGCTCAGAGCACAGTAACAATCGACTCATTCATTCTGCGAATATTAATGTAGCATCTACCACGGGCCAGGCACTGTTCCAGGCACTGGGAATAATATCTAGACAATGGCATGGTAGGTGGGGGTGAGGGTTATCAAGAAAAGCAGGGAATGTGGAGGTGGCAGTAGGATGCTGTGCCATTCTAAATAGGGGCCAGAGAAGGCTTCACTGAGAAGGGGACATTTTAAGTAAAGACCTGAAGGAAGTGAGGGAGTGAACCATGTGTGTATTTTTCTCCCAGCAGAGGATACAGTAAGGGCAAAGGCCCTGAGGCCAGCGTTTGAGGAACAGTATGGAGGCCAGGGGATACGGAGTGTGAGAAGTCACTAGCAGCCATCTCACTGGGGCTGTGAAGGCATTTGTAAGCCCTCTGGCTTTTACTCAGAGACAGGAAGCCACTGAAGGCTTTCCAGATGACAGTTGACACAATCTGACTTTTATAACTGATCAATAAACTTCAGCTGCCCCACCCTTTCAAAGCCTTGTTCAACGCCCAGACCTCTGTGACTCCAGCTCATATGCTTTCTCCCTTCTCAGGTTTCTTCCAGCTTTCTGAATCTACCCACACCAGGAGGGCCTTCTCGCTTTTTGCCCAGCACAGGCTGGAAAGGGGCCTTGCAGAGAGACTGTGGTTGGGAGGCGAGAGAAAGACAGAGGAGCCTTAAGTTGGGGATCTTGCCCTCCCTTGATGCTTGGAAGGCCTCTGGCCCAGCTCAGCAGCAGCGTGCACACACACTAGGTGCACAGCGTTGCTGGGGACACTGGCAGAGTCCCTGGTGATGCTTCGCCATCTGAGACAGCTCAGCGCACAACAGGGAATTTCCCTCGGCACTCCTTCATCCTGCTTGTCTACCAAAAGGTGAAATCATTTGTTGTAAAATAAAACAATTCCCATCTCTATCAGTGGTTCTTAACCTTTTTTTTGGGTTACCTGCCCCTTTGAGAATCTGCTGAAAGCCGTGCGCTCTCTCTTCAGCAAATGAACACAGGAGATGCACTCACTCTCTCGTAATATCAGGGATTTCACAGATGCTTGAAAATTCAGTGAAGAAACGATTATCTATGCCAGCGATTTCCCAGTCTGTAGCTCCAAATGAATGAACGAATAAATGAAGAAGCAAGGAATAAAGAAACTGCATGCAGATGGAGGAATGACAAGGCATGAACAGAATAGACAGATGCAGCCACTTCTGGGCACCAGAATACTTGCTGGTGGTTCCCGACGTCTTTGAAGAAGCCAAGCAGAAAGTAAGGTGTGGTCAGGCCTGGCTTGACGGGTGTCGGCCCGAAAGCCAAAGTTTACCTCTTGAAGCTTCCTCGTAAGCTTCACCCATTGTTCTCCTCCAACTCCTCTGCCTGACCATCTTTCTAAAAGCCATCACACACTTTCCTGCCTTTCTCAGGGTGCCCCGAACAAAACAAAGCAGAATCTTTTCTGGGTGACTATGGGGCAACCGTGGAATACAAATTCAGACACATGAAAGTAAGCCATCTCTTATTCTTGACACACAGCTGAGCCGGCTGAGGTCCAGGGCTCCGGTCGGTTCCTCCCCATCACAGCCCTCCTGCTGGGACACAGGCTTCCAGCCTGCCTGTCCATTTTATTTTTCTGCACATCTCCTGAGAAGCTGGAAGGAACTTGAACTCGTTCTTATAGTCACACCTCTCCCTGGGAAGCTTTTAGGACCATCTCCTTTTCTTCCAATCATTGTTCTATGTTATGACACAGGGAGACCTTCCAGAAGTGACTGGGATGGGTAGGGATCTCCACCCAAACACACAATGGCCCCGGAGAGTTCCTCTGATAGAGCAGAGCCTCCCAGGCCCCAGAGATGCGGCTCCACGGCCTCTCCTGCCTCTTCTCTCATCATTCGACCTCCTCCTTGGCCAGGCTCTCACCACCCTGAGTGGGAGTTCCCCAGACAGACCCGCTATTTCCCACCCCTGTCCCTTTGCACGTGCTGTGCCCGGAACAGAGGCGACCACCTGCTCGTCTTACAGCAAAGCTCTCATCTCTGCGCCCAAGCCTCACCTTCTCAACCTCCTCAGAGAGACTGTTTCCTTCCTTTGTGAATCCCGTGTCCTCGCCTCAACCACGGCCCTTATGACATTGTCCTCCCAACTTTAGCACTTAGTACATTGTATTTACAACTTCTTTTTCAAATCTTCTTTGGGGGAACAAAGTAGAGCTTGGATAAATACACTTACAGTTGTATATTGACATGTTCATTTCACGACCTGTGTCTTATTTATCTTTATTTCCGCAGCAAACAGCACAGGATACATATTGGTATTTCAGGACATAGTTGTTAATAAATGTTTTGTAGAGTCTGGATCGTCTGCGGTGACCTCCACCCCCTGCTGTTAGGGTCCCGCCTCCCGCTGCCCTCCCACGGCCTCCGCTTCAAATCTCCTGGGAACCTGTTAGGACTGCGTGGAAACCAGGAGAACAGGGGCCTCGAGGGGCTGTCTCAGGAGTAAACTGACTGACTCACGTTGTGGACTTCCGTTCTTGTGCCTCGAGTTATGGCTGCCCTGGTGCGTTTGTGCTTTCTGAGATCCGGGAGGGTGAGGTCACTGGATGGGAAAACTCCTCCAGTGAGTTGTCATAGTAACCACGACTTTCAATTTCATGCAAGAGAGTCCCTGAGAGGAAAACACACCAAGGGGTGGGGGAGGAGCGGTAGGAAGCCATCAAAAGCCTCCTGACATTGTCCTCCAGTACCCTTTTCTTTGCTTCTTGCTGGTTTACATGCTCAAGGTAGATGCCATTATGTGTGGGCATCTGAGTAGAAGCTGCTTAAAATAGCCACCCAACTATTTCAGGGAGCAGTTGAATATGCATGAAGCTATTTTAGAAAAGATGTCCCTGGCCCAGCCAATCCAAACCCCATCCTTTCCCTTGGAAATGCCAAGAGAAGCTGAATGGGACCTTTCTTAGTCTTTCCCACCGGGGTGGGGGTTTTTCAGAAGCCACAGAAACAGCACCCTGGCTAATGTTGGTCTTGAGGCCCTGTCAGCTCTGCCTCCTGATCCTGTGGTCACAGAGGCTCCCAGCCAGACAGCTCAGCCCTCCAGAGTCCTCCAGAGTCCTGGCACCCTTCAACGACAACCGTGTCACAATCCACTTTGCCTAGATCTTTGGGGGGCCTCAGAATCTTAGATATTTCCATTTGTTTGTGTATTTATTCATTCAACACACTTTTATTGATAGACAAAATGTATGAGGAAGGTATTGGGTGCTGGGGATTCAGAGATTTCTGAGACAAGTTCATTAGACGTGGGTAGATGGACAGGTGAGTAGAGAGTGGCCATATAGCCCCCAAATAGTAGGGAGGCCCGCCTGGTGGCACAGCGGTTGGGCTCATTTGCTCCGCTTTGGCAGCCTGGGTTTCACTGGTTCAGACCCCAGGTGCGGACCTACACACTGCTTATCAAGCCATGCTGTGGCAGGCATCCCACATATAAAATAGAGGAAGATGGGCACAGATGTTAGCTCAGGGCCAGTCTTCCCCAGCAAAAAGAGGAGGATTGGCGGTGGATGTTAGCTCAGGGCTAATCTTCCTCAAAATAAAAAAAATAATAATAATAGAGGGGGATCAGGAGAAGGAGTTCTCACTTCTTTCTGATGGCTTGAGAAAGAAGATGAGTTTTGAGCTGAGCCTCCGGGGCTGAGCAGAAGGCCCATAAGTTTGAGAAGGCATGGCAGGAGAGCAGGAGGGTTGGCTGTGGCTGGCGGTGGGATGCCCTGGTAGGAGGGAGGGTGTGCCTGTGAGTTGGTGAGGAAGGAAAGGGAGCCCAAATGTGGAGGCCTGGAGGCCTGGGCTAGTGCCACCTTCTCTGAGCCCTCAGGTTGGGCTGGGAAGGCCTCCCACTCCGTGAGCCTTAATGTCTGGTGCATCCCTGTCACTGCCTGAAAACTAGACCAGCAGTACCTTGGGGCGAAGGTATGGTCTAATTCCCCTGGGCATGTCTGCAACCCAGGGCCGGCCGAGGCACTGAGCAGGCACTCGCAGATTTGGGTTGAAAGCATAGATTCTCGAGCCAGACCACCGGGGTTCAAATCTGGATTCTGCCTCTTACCAGCTGTGACCTTGGGTAAGTTATCTGCCCTCTCCAGGCCTCAGCTGCCTCACCTGTAAAATGAGGATAATAACAGGACCCACCTCTTTGGGGGAGAAGTACACGAATTAACATATATAAAGGGCTTAGAAGTCTGTGTGGCCCAAAGAAAACAATACATAAAAGTATTAGCTGTTTTTAATCAGTCTGGTGAGTTTGGCTCTTATCTTGACATAGAATGCCATCGGTGACAAGTTTCACTTTCCAAAATAAAAATAACTTTATTGCTTTGACTGATTTTACTTACACATGTCCACTATAAGAAGTTAAAGCATTGTAAGTACAAGGAAGAAAGGGGGAAAAAATTACCTTAAATGCTGACCCTCAGATAACATTAACATGACCACCTTTTTTTTCCCCAAAGATGCAATACTTATCTTTTTTTTTTTAAAAGATTGGCACCTGAGCTAACAACTGTTGCCAATCTTTTCTTTTTTCCCTTCTTCTTCTCTCCAAATCCCCCTAGTACATAGTTGTATATTCTTAGTTGTGGGTCCTTCTAGTTGTGGCGTGTGGGACGCCGCCTCAGCATGGCAGGTGAGCAGTGCCATCTCCGCGCCCAGGATCTGGGCTGGCGAAACCCTGGGCCGCCGAAGCGGAGCGCGCGAACTTAACCACTTGGACACAGGGCCGGCCCCTAACATGACCGCCTTTTTCAGATACAGTCGACTGTCATTATTCACGGATTCTGTATCTGCAAAGTCACCTACTCGCTGAAATTCACTGGTCACCCCAAAATCACTACTCAGGTGCCTTCGTGGGCGTTTGCAGACACGTACAGAACGGCAAAAAAATGGAGCCTCCCAATGCACATGTTCCCAGCTGAGGTCAGAAAGGCAACGCTGCCTCCTTGTTTCAGCTCTCATATGTAAACAAGCACCCTTTTTCTAGTCTATTTAGTGCCATGATTTTTGCGTTTTTGTGCTTTTTGTCAGAGATGTCACTGTGCTGTGACTTATAGAGAAAATACGTGCATTAGGCAAGCCTTTAGGCAAGAGTTACGGGGCTGTGGGCCATGAGTTCAATGTCAATGAGTCAACAACATATATTAAGTAAGGTGTTTTTGAGAGAAACATACATAAAACAAGGTTATGTATTGATCGGTTGACAAGAATGTGGTGACCAGAGGCTCACAGGAACCAGTGCCGTATTTCCCATGGGAGCTGTGGTTCAGTACTCACTCATTCAGAGTTTGTGGCGACTTTATAGAACATGCCTACTGTGAATAGCAAGAATCAATTATGCTTTTCTAGATAAACAGATGTATATTTTTATGCCATCTGGAACATACCTTCCAAACTCTTTTGACATCTTTATTTTCAAAAATTATACATTATTATGTCAAAAGCATCTTTCCATGTTCATAAAGACAGATCTCCAGAAGGCTGCATCTCTATGAGCATTTTTTTTTTTTTTTTTTTAGTGAGGAAGATTGGCCCTGAGCTAACCTCTGTTGCCAATCTTCCTCTTTTTGCTTGAGGAAGATTGTTGCTGAGCTAACATGTGTGTCAATCTTCCTCTGTTTTGTATGGGGGATGCCGCCACAGCATGGCTTGATGAGTGTTGTTTAGGTCCGTGCCTGGGATCCCAACCTGTGAACCCTGGGCCACTGAAGCGGAACATGCAAACTTAACCACTACACCACTGGGCTGGCCCCTCGCTGAGCATCTTTTAAATTATTCACCAGTAGTTCCCTACTGATGGACAATTTAGTTCCCTATTATTTGCTATTATAAACAATACTATGATGAACATCTTTACTGGTAATAATAAAATAGCTAACATTTACTCAGTACTGACTATGAGCCCAGCCCTCTGCTAAGAGTTTTCTAAGTATGATCCCATTTAAGCCTCACAACAACCATATGAAGGTGGCATTATTATTATGCCCACTTTACAGATGAAGACTCTGTGGCTTAGAGATGTTAAATAACTTTTTCAGGGTCACACAGCTTAAAACCAGATCTGTCTGACCTCTGATGCCACACTCTTAGCCAATGTGCTCTGCTGCCTTCTTATACACACAATTCCAGGCACTTTTTGATTATTTATTTAGGATATCTGTTTAGAACTGTATTACTGAGTTGAAGGGTATGCACATTTGAAAATATTGGTTCATATTGTTAAATTTCCCCTCCAGAATATGCGTATCAATTCACAACCCACTAACAGTGCTTGAGGGTCCTTGTTTTCCCTTCCTCATCCACTCAAGTATTCTCACTCTTTGAAATAGGCCCCAAGATGTACATCTTGATTCTTTAATGAGCATCCTTTGACTGCCGTGGACCACTCTTTTCATATGCTCACTCTGCCCTGTGTTTCGTCTTTGAAAATTACTTGTCCACATCCTCTCCCCATTTTTCTACTGATGATTTGTCTTTACCTCATTTATGAGCACTTTCTATCTCAGTGCTGTTAACCGTCACCCATCATACATATGTTGAAATACTTTTCTTACTTTGTTGTCATCCTTTAACCTTGATTGTTGCGTTTTTCCCTTGTGAGGTTTTTAATCATTTTCTTTCACGATTTCTGAATTTGGTTTTATATTATACTTAAGGAAGCATTCTCCATCCCAATACGATATAAGAATTCCCTCATCATTTTTCTTCTAGTAGCTTTATGGCTTCATGCTTTTTCATCACCTAGGAATTCATTTTGGTGCAAGGACTGAGGTATGGATCCAGTTTTATTCTTTTTCTCCTTCTACAAATAGCTAGCTGGTTGTCTTTATGACATGCCAGGCATCACCTGCCCTTTTGTCTCATTCTAAACACCATGCCTTCACGTGCTAAGCTCCGTGCTCACTTATGTCTCCTTGCGGGCTCCTTGTTATAGCCCATTGAGCCACAGGCCTATTCCTTTCCCAACACTGAATTTTTCTAAGCTATTCACTCATGGTTATTTTTCTAGCTGTACTTTATAATAATTTTATGAAAAACTTTTGTTGGGATTTTAATTTGGATTTCATTTAATTTATAGGTCAATTCATAATACTTTGGTAAATTTATTCTTGGATATTTTATGCATCTGTTTCTTTGGAGACTGGGGTCTTTTCCCTCTGTGCTTTCTAACTGGCTCATTTGGTGCCACCTTCTTCATGGAATCTTTCCCAACCAGCCCAGCAGGAAATGACCACTCCTGCCCCCAACACTGTGCCCTTCCTGTGTCACTCCCTAGGTTTTCACGCTGAATTACAATCGTTGGTTAGTGGTGGGCTCTTTGAAGGCAGGTCCCTGCATGGCCTGTTTGAGCATCTCTTGCCACATTTGGCAAGTGGTCAAGGCCATGAAGATAGTTGTAGGATGAATGAATGAATGAACGAATGAATGAATGAAAGATGTCTTTCTAGAAAGCTGAAAGTGAAGTGAAGTGACTCTATTATAAGAATCTACTTTTCCACGGGCTTTCACTAGCAAACAAGAGGTCTCTCTTTGGTTAAACTCCTGAGACAGAGAAGTAGTCACTGTTAGACTGGCGTGCCATGTGGCAACGCCCCAGCACCTCTCCCCAGCGACCGCCACCCTCACCAAGCAGCCAGGCACTTCTCAATGAGCCTCGAGAGCCTTGAGAGTCCTCCAGATGAAGGAATGCAGGCATCTGCTGTGTGCCTGCTCTGTTAGACTCTTTGAAAAGCACTTTCCCGTAAGATACAACAGCCCTGAAAGGTTAGTACCACTGGTCCCATTTTGCAGATGAGGAAACTGAGGCTCAGAGAGATGGAGCCCCCAGCTAGTAGGTGGCAGAACTGGCAGGAGCTGAGGCTATGGGACTCTAAAGGCTTTGCCTTTCCCGTAAGGACACCCAGAGCACCAGAGTCTGGGAGGCCGAGGGGCCGTGGCCCAGAGAGGAGTCCCATATGGAGTTACAGAGTGACGGTCCTTCCCTCACTAAGCAATAGTCCCCAGAGAACTCTTCCTCCCCCAGAGCAGCACGTGATGCCTATGGATTGTTCCTGAAGAGCACTGGACTTGGGCCAAAGAGCCACTGTCAGGGCTGGGGACATATGACACAGGCCATATTGTCAGCCCAGGACTGGGGAGGGGTGGAAGGGGGAAGGTGGGAGATTTGCCATGGGGGGAGGGGGTTGGTCTCCAGCACACATCTGGGGACGCCCTTCCGTTTTCCTCCTCCCAGCCTGCCCGGGGTCGGGGTTTCTTGACTTGGCCCTGCAGGCCCCTCCTGGGAATCCAGCCAAGCAGCCACTTCCTTATTGGGCTGGCAGCTGCCGGCAGGCCTCGGCTTATTTCTAAGCCTGGATTAAAGCTCCAGTCTCTCATGAAGGACTGTGGGTTGGGGGCCAAATACATTTATGGGTCTTGACACTGTATCTGACCCCATGCAGCCCCGAGAACGTGTTGATGAGTGGTCCACAGGTCTCCTACCTCATGGAGCTCCATTCTGCTCGAGAGGCGGATCATAAAAAAGTTTCTCAACCTACTTATGTGCCGCAAGAGATACCTAAGTGCTGGGGAGCCTAGACCGGGGCGAGGGGGGCAGGTCAGCAGGCAGCAGCTATGGAGGCTGGATGTCAGGCTGGGGTGTGTGGGCTTCATCCTGCAGGCGGACGGAGACTCCCCGCATTTTGAAGCAAGAGTCTCCTAGGATCAGATCTGTGCTTTTGAAACAGACCAACTAGGTACATTTACTTTCAGTAAACATGTGTGATTTTTAAGGTGAAAATTAAAGTGTCTCATTTTGGAAAAACAATACCAAACATAAGGAAACAGAGTAGACGGACAGGAACCTGGTTGAACCGCTCATCTATATGGTGCCAGGGAACGGAAAGAGCCCTGGATGTGGAGTGAGGGACTCACGTTCATGTTCAAGTCCCTGCCACTGGCTCCCGGAGCAGATTACTTCCCTCGCTTGCTTGTAAAATGGGAGTACTGACACCCAATGCACAGGGCTGTCATCAGGACAAAAGGGGATGCCAAAGGACATCGTCCATTTGTACATGCTTGACAGAGGTAAAGCATTAAGATGAGTTTCCAGAAGGTTCTACATACACACCCGGGACATTTCAGACCCCCAGCTGCCCTGCTGCAAATGTGCCACCTGGCAACTTCTGGAGAAGTCTCTCTCAGCTGTTCCAGCTCAAGTCCAGACCTGTCCCGTAAAAACACGGCCCCATCCAGGGAAGCAATCACCCATGTGTTTGGCAGGCCACCTGCCTGCCGGGTCCAGCCTGCTGGGCCGTGAATGTCAACAACGGCCCCTTCCTGGTAGGAGAAGGAACAGGGAGCTGGCTTGTTCTCCGAGAGCAGAGGACTGGCTGGCCGCGGGGAACATTTTAAGGTGGGACGCTTCTTCCAGCACGGTTAGCAGCTGTCTACATAAGGCGTCCATTATGTGCGGGCCCCAAGGCCAGCGGGCCCTGGAGGCCAAGCTAAAATTAGTGTAAAACGTGCACCCGCCAGAGACACAAGAACACCCGAAGGTCAGATGCCTCCAGCCAGCCGCCCAGGCAGGAGTGGGGGCGCGGGCACAGAACAGCTGTGGCAGCAGCTGCCTCGGTTCCTCTCGGGCACAGGGACAACGGCCCCAGCCAGACACCTCTTTCAATAGCTCCGTTTGAGTTAAAAAATAGAATGCAGAGTATATTCCAAATATGTCTTTAAAAAATCTGTGTATGTGCACAGAAAAAAGGTGGGAGAGGAATTCGCTATATATTTAAGAGGCTAGCTCAGTCTCAAATGTGGAACAGTGGGTGAACTTTTTTCTTTTCCTGTACTTTCCAAAATATTCACAATAAATATCTATTACTTTCACGATCAGAAGAAAACATAATAAAATATGCTGTCAATTGTATATTTATATTAAATATAATTTAATATACATTTTCAATGTTTAGAAATGATGAAATCGTATACACTTGTAGGCATATAGCATATATGTGTGTAAATATCTCTGCATGCCTAGTCCATCAGTGTTGGCAGCTTTGAATCCTAGAAAGTCAGGTTGGCTGGCATTAAAGATCAACATTCTCCACCCTTTCATTTCACAGAGGAAACTGAGGCCCCAGAAGCAAGGCAGAAAGCTGAGAAATGACTTTTCACAGAGCCTGACCTTGTACAGGAGTCTCCCAAATTTTGGCTCCTTTGATTCTGTAATTGCTATTATGGCCACTTTATGGAGACGGAAAGTGAGGTTCAGAGAAGCGAACGGATTATCCCAAAGGTGCCCAGCAAGGAAGCCACAGAGCTAAGCCCCAGCTCCAGTTTTCCTCCACAGCCCACTGAGCTTGAAGAACGGAAGGGTCTTTGAAAACCACCCGCTCCCTGAAGTCTCGAACATTCAGAAAGCCACCCCTTCCGGGAGCAAGCTCTGAACTATCCGTAGCCCCTCTTGGGCGGTGCACGCCTTCCCTGCCTCTGGGGCCTGTGGTCCTATTGCCAGATTGGCCCCCGGGGGCCTTTGAGGGACCAGGTGACAAGTAGTGGTGTGGGACACGAGGGCAGGGTGCCCTCCCTGTCTCCATGTGGGACAGGGCGGGCAGGAAAGGTGGGCAGGGGAAGGCAGGCAGGTGCCAGGTCTTGGGGACAGGGAGGGTCGGCCAGAGAGGCTGTCATTCGACCTCTCCCTTATCTGGTCCCTCCAGCCTTCCAGGTGGACCTGGCAGTGCCTCGAGGTAACCCCAGGGGCTCGGACCTCGGGCCTCTGCGCCGCTGCTCCCTCTGTCTGCAGTGTCTGTCCCCAGCCCCATCTTCTGCTACAACTCTTTCAGGGCCCAATTCATCCAGGCATTTGTGCATTCTTATTAGTGAACATGTTTTTACTGAGTGCCTATTATGTGCTAGAGCGAGACAGTCCCAGCCCCATCGGTGCCTCTAGTTCTGAGAGAGGGCTGAGTGCTTAGGCTACCCTGGGCCATTCAAGTGTGGACTCAGGCCAGATTGCCCAGGTTCAACCCGGTTAAACCACTTCCCAGCTGTGTGTGCTTGGGCCAGTTACTCAGCCGCTCTGTGCATCAGTTCTCAACTGTAAAGGAGGATGATAATATGTTGTTGTGCAAGTGGAGAGCGAATCCATATAAAGCTCTTAGGACAGTGCTTGGCAGGTAGCAGGTGCTCAATAATCATTAGTTATTATAACTCTTCTTCTTATTACCATCTGGCTCAGATTCCTTCCTTATGATGCCCCCTCACTCCTGCTCCTGCCCTCTGGCTGCCCCCTCCTCTATGGTCCCAAAGCACTTGGAATGCCCCCATTAGAGCACCAACAGCTATGCAGTGTGGGCATCTGAGGGCCTGTCCACCTCCCTCTCTGTACTTGGGGCAGGGACCAAGTTTTATTCATCTCTATCCAGGCCCCCAGCACGAAGGCAGCAACAACGTCTCCAGGACCACTTCAGATTGTGGGTAACATGTGCCCCCAACCCCCAACTCCAATCAAGAAAAGCCTTAGGAGCTCCTCGCTGCCTGGGCACCAGAGGTGGCACACGTGGCCTTATCCCGTGAAGCCTGGCCCTGGACGCGCCCTCCTGAGCTGACAGCAGGCAGGGCGCTAGGCCTCCTTGAATGCTCCTCTGTGGCAGGGAGCTCTGTGGGGCAGGGCAGCATGAATGCCAACACCAATGCCCCACCGTACGATGCCCCATCACACCAGGATGTTGCTCACGGCTAGGCCTGTGCCCACGCCGGTCCCACTACCTGGCACGCCCTCGCTCCCTTCCCGCTGTCCTCATCTGACAAACTCCCACTGATCCTTCCAGTGCCGGCTCACAGGCCCCTCCTCCATGACGCGTCCCCTAACCCCAGCCCCCTGCAGAACTGAGGGCCCCCTCTCTTCTCTGCTTCTCTTGCGTCTCGCGTGTGCTTCTGCTGCCACCCTTTCCCACAGTGCACTGCTCTTTGTTTGTCTACACGTCCCTTCCGGAGGAGGGACCGTCTCACTCCTGTCTGAGCCCCCAGCGTCCACCAGCGCCTGGAACACAGGGAGCATCAGGAAAGTTCTGTGGAATGAACTTTTCAAAGGAAAGTCAAGCCAACTGCCGTCCCCTCCTGCTAAGGCACAGATGCTAACTGCTTGTGCTACCTTTTGAGCCCAAACACTCACAGGCCTCTCCAGGCCACCACTGCCCGTCAGTAGCCACCTGCTCCATCACTGGGACGTGAATTGGCAGAGCCCGGAACGTAAGTGCTGACCATTTGACCACACTGAGCCCTGAGCTCTTGCCTTTGATTCTGGAACGCCCCCACCTTGAGGAGGGAGGTATTTGAGATGGAGACCCTGAGGCTCAGACCAGTCACACTGCTCCCCAGGGGAGCGATGGGGCGGCGCTGCCATCCAGCGCCCTCGGCCCCAGCGCCCACTCCTTCTGCTCTCCCATGAGATGACAGGTGTGAAAGCGTTTTGAGTTCTGCCAAGAGAGGAAACTGTAAAAGTACACAGTTGCGAAGTATTAGCCACTACACAGAAAATGGCCTGAGGGAAGCACCTGCCTTATTATTATTTAGTGGAGAAAAGAGACTGAAAAGGGCCTAATGACAGCATCGAATCCTGGCAGGAGTGCTGCCCTGGAGGGTGGCCTCTTGTTCAGGGACAGGAGAGGAGGGAAGGTGGGCAGGGCCAGAAGATGGGGTGCCGAGGCAGGCCCGGCAGCCATCTACCTGAGAGGTCCCCAGCACAGGATGGGGACCTCAGAGCGTCAGTGGGCACTCTCCGTTGGGAGGCCCGAAGGGCCACAGTGGAGTCACAGACACTTCAGCAAAGGGCATTCTGCCCTGGGCCTGCCCTTGTTTAGTTCCAGTAGCTTCTAACGTGAGCACCTCCTCTTAGTGCTCAGCCTTTCCCCCGGGGCCTAGAGGACCCTCTTGGCACCGCAGAGCTGACTATCTCCCTTCCTTGATCATATAGGGCCCAACCCAAGCTCCTCTGCATGGCATTCAAAGGCCTGCCCACTTCTCCCAGCCTCACTCCCCCTCTGCTCCTCCTCTGTGCCTACATCCCTGCCACCCTACCTTTGTACTTGTTGTCTCCTCAGCCTAGAATGCCCTTCTTCCATTTTTGACATGGAGAACTTCTATTCATCCTTCAAAACCCAGTTCAAGTGTCACCTTCAAACGGTCTTCCCTGAAACACCCCCACAACCAAACCCAGACAGAATGGACCCCTCCTGCCTTCACAGGTTTCCTGTACTGTGGCTCTTGCACAGCATCTCCTCCTACGGCTGGGAAGCTTCTTGAGGGCCATGACGAGCTTTATTCCTCTCTGTGTCTCAGGGCCCTCTAGGCCTCATCTCCTAGGCAGCTCTCCCGGCCTGCCCTGCAGATCTGTCTGTGAGCTTTGGTCCTGCATTCACTCCCGCTCAGAGGGCTTCATGTTCCGTTAACCTGGTCTCCCATCCTGTGTTGTCTCCCGTCCAACCTGGTCTTCACACCCACATTCTGCTGAGGGCCTGCCTGTGCTCTCATTGCATGGGCAGCCTTTCCCTTCCTGGCTGAGCACTGCAGCCTATAGTGACTGTGGTGTGCTGCCCAGTCATGAGAGGCAGCCATGGGACTGGTGACTGTCCATGTCAGGGTTTGCAGAGGGGACACGAGTCCTGCCCCCACATGCATACATGCATACGCACAGCACACATCCAGCCTACACAGGTCCCTGTGGATGTCAGGGCCACAGAACAACCAAACAGGAGCCCTAGGGAGGTGGCAGTCACCACTGCCCCTCCCCCAATCCCATGGCCTTGGCAGGAGCCTAGAACAGCGGGCTTGTGGCCTGCCCCATTCACCGAGTCCCATTCCCTCACTTTTCAGACAGGGAAACAGAGATCCAGAAAGGGATGTTCTTGCTTGAGATTTTCTGGAGCAGTACAGGCAGACCTGGGGTCAGAAGCAGCTCCTGGCTTCCATCCCAAGACGTGGTCCCATTGCCATAGGCTGCTATTTGCAGAAATGCCAGCTGCAGGACTCTGGACATTTGGCAGCTTTTTCCTTAAGTCTCAGTACAGTGTGCGGCTCCATCTTCCTGCCAAGGTTTAAATCATTCCTACCCACCTTTTGCCACAAACACGGCCCAGTGGGCTTTGGGCTGTGCCAAAATGGCCCTGTGTCCTCTGCTAGGGTGTCCTAAGATGGGGGCACGCTTACCTGCCAAAAGCTAGCCGCGGTCTCATGGTCAAGATGTGTCAGAGATTTCTAAGAGCTTGGAGGCCTGTGTTGGAGGGAGGCCTGTGGGAAGCAGAGAAAGTGAGAATATTACACCACTGCCATCTGTCAACTTTCACTTGAGTTTGAAAAATGCAGCCAAAAACGGTGAGCACGGCCTTGCTGACAGTGGCCTCACAGCCAAGCTCCAGCCACCACCCCTTCTCCACGTGGTCATCAGAGGGTCAGGATCAGGCTCCCCTGGGGAGGCAACAGCAGCTTCATAACCCCACTCACAGAGCTGAAAGTCCGAAGCCACCGGCCCCTGCTGACCCCTCTCCGTTCTATTTCTGCTCTCAGGCTGAGAAACTCACTTTCAAGCACTCTTTGCAGAAAACATCCCCTCATGGGCTCCCTGAGCATCGTTCATCATGATTCACTCATTCTTTCTTTCATTATTCATTCATTCATGCAAGCTTTCAATAGCCATTTGGGAAAGCTACTAGATGCTGGTGTCAGGTCTCACGGAGACAAAGTCACTGACAGTGACAGCTCAGGTGTAGTAAGAAAGTCACTTGTAAACCCAGGACGAACGACATAGGCTCCCAATCCCCGGTCTGGTGGGTTTCCTCCTTCCTCCGAGTGGTTCTCTGTGCCAGACACTGGCCAAAGCACTTTACACATGCCATGCAGGATGGCATGATGCTTCCCACTGTTTTCAGCACAAGGACCCCTTTTTATGGGAAAATATTTCCCAAAACTCCTCCTGATGGTAACTTAGTATCTTTTCATTGGGAAGATAAACAACAATACAAAAGCTACAATGAATATAATGCTTTACAATTAACTTGTATTTTCGTAATCACAGCACCACCACATACACTTAAACAATGGTTACTCATTCGAGATGTTATTTATGTCTTCTGGGCTTCAGGCTTTGACCCTTTGAGGATCCATTCATTCAATATTTGTTCAATAGACGTTTATGGAGCATCTCCGAGATGCCTGGCTCCATGGCCCGCAGGTTGGGAACCCCGGTACAGGGAAGAATGCTGGCTCTGCGGGGAGGATGCTTAAGCTCAAGCCCCTCAGACCGGATGTGTGCCTTGGGGAGGAGGCCACTCAGCCTTTCTCCAGCTCAGAGTCCCCATGAGTAGAACAGAGATGATGGTCCTAACATTGGAGAGTTTTTATGGGGACGAGACGAGATAGTAGAAAGCACCTGGGTCAGGGCCTGGCGTAAAGCAGGAGTTCAACAAATGGGCACCAGAAGATTACCATCATCATTGCCATCATCCTCATCACCGTAACTTCCATCATCACAACCACCCTCATCATCATCAATATCACCATTGTCACCATCAACAGCAGCAGCATCACCATCACCATCATCACCACCACCCCCATTGTCCTGCTTCCTCTCTCGTTCTGAACTGTAAGAGGCCTGTCCTTGCCCCTCTAGTAGGATGCACAGTGGTCTCTACCTTATAGCATGGTTATTTGCATCCACATTTTCTCAGGTTCACGCCCAGCTCTGTAACTTCAGAGTTGTGTGAACTTGGGTCAGTTACTTAACCTGTCTGAATCTGTTTCCTCGTATGTGAAATGGGACAATAGTTTTAGTAATTCGTGGAACAGTTGTAATGATTAAAGAAAATAATGTATATAAAAACTCAACACAATATCTGGCATGTGATAAATGTTCAATATTTGCTGGTCATTGTTGTTGTTGGTATTATTATCGTCACCATCATCATCATCATCATCATCATCATTTCTCCTTCTAGCCTATGAGCCTGAGCCCCTGAGGGCAGACATTATTCCAATTCATTCCCGTCTCCCCACGGAGTCTAACACAAGGCCTACCTCTCGACAGACAGTTAACAAATGTTTGCTAAAGCAGTCTTGGAAGCTCACATGAAATCAGATGCAAAATAACTCAAGGGACAGGAGCATGGGACACGGCCAAGGATAGAGCCCTGATGGGATCCTGAAAAACCCCAACAGATCTCCCTAAGGGAGCCATTTGTTACTCCGGGAGCCAACGTGCAGGCTGCTAGGACCATTCATTCATTCATTCATTCATTCATCAAACTGACCAAATTTTCACTTTGGTTCAATCACAGACCCTTGCCCACTGCTTCTTTTTCTATCTTGAAATCTCATTTCCATCTGCCACATCATTTAGTCTTCACAAAAATGCTTGGAGGCAGGTAGAATAGGTACTGACAATCCATTTTGTAAATAAAGAAATGGAGGCTCAGAGAGGTGACAAGACTTGCCAAAGGGCACACAGCAGTCAAGGCCACGGTGGAAAGTAGACCAAGGTCTTGCTCAAGACCTTGACTCCTTTCCACCGGCCCTGTGATGTCAAACACTTTACAAATCCAGGATCATTCATTCTTACTGCCCAGTCTGCTTTTCAGCAAACAAAACTGAATTAAATTATTTCGGTGCTATTTGGTACTATTTTAACATTTTAACGTTCCTGTTGAAAAAGAATTAAAAGTTCCATGAGTGCAGGACTATGCTCTGCCCCCCAACAGTGTGGGGGCAGTCAAGTGTATGGATGCCGACCTCAGACTGCCTGGGTTCAAATCCTGGTTCTGATATTCATTAGCTGTGGGACCTTGGACAAGTTGCTTAACCTCTCTGTGTCTTGATTTCTTCATCTATAAAGAAAGGATAACAATAACTGTCTTTGGGGTTGTTGTGAAGATTAAATGAGCTAATCCATGTGCAGTGTCTAGAATAGCACCTGGTGCATAGGAAGGGTTAATTGTAATGATTATTACCCGTGATGCACCCTCCGCACCTAGAAGAGGGCCTGGCACATGGAAGATCCCTAATAAACATGTCTTGAATGGATGAAATACTCCCTGGAAAGAGGTCAATAGTTATGCTTTAAGCATGGAGGAGCAAGTCTGGCCCCAGGGAATCAAGGGTCCCCCAGCTCCTGGGTCACAGCCAAATCCAGGAGGAAGGAGATCGGTTGTTCTAGAACTCAAAGTCCTTCCTGCTTCGCCAAGAGGTTTTCTGTCCAGGGAAGGGCAGCAAATACGCCTAATGGTTAAGAACAGGGCTCCAGAGTCAGAAACTTCAAGTCCTCACCCTGTCATGTCGCTACTAGTTGTGTACTTACCTCCCCGTACCTGCCTCAGTTTCCTTATCTGTAAAATGGGGACACCTACACCTACCTTGAAGGATGTGGGGTGGATTAAACGTCACATGGAGGAGGGAGAGCCTCCTGTACCTGGCCCTGTCAACAGTGACCATGATAATGAGCCTAACAAGGCCAAGAGCAGCTCCCCGTGATGGAGCTGGTCCATGGCCAGCTCATCCTGTGCTCAGTGCTGCCTCCACCACACCTCTCTCCTGTGGGCTTTGGACCCATCTACCAGATATGGCTTGTTAGGGCAGCCTGGGCTCCACTCTCTCCGCCAAAGAGCTGCTGGGAAAAGGCCAATTCTCTATTTGTCCCCAGCACAGACTGGACTCTGTGGAGGCGAGACAGTTGCTTGGGAAACGACCCCTGGGAAGGGTGGTCCCCACAACCCACTTGGAGAGCTCCTCCCAGGCGCCAGGGCCAGCAGCTCACAGCGGCGGGCAGCTGCCTCCCAGGCAGTCCCACTCCCAGGGTGGCTGCAGACCCCCTGTGCTCAGTTTTCCTGGCCAAGACCATTCTTCTTCTGGAAAGGAGTGAACATTTATTGAGTCAGAAACTTTACATTCCTTGTCTCATTTCATCCTCACAATAAGCGTGCAGGTGGGCACCGAATCTCTCCTTGTACCAGCTGGGAGACCGTGAACAAACTATTTAGCCACCCGTGCCTCAGTTTCCTCATCCGTGAACGCCAGGTAAATATCCTTATTCATTAAACCCATTTTGCAGAGAAGAAAGCTGAGGCATAGAGATGAAAACGCATTGTCCAAGATCACAAAACTATCAAGTGACGAAGCTGGAGCTGTCTGGCTTCAAAGTTCCGTTCTGTCATTCATCCATCGATTATTTTTTGAAGGCCCACCATGTGGTGTGCACTGGATCCATACTCTCTCTCTTTTAAAAGATACTCGTATGAGGGGCGGCCCCGTGGCCGAGTGGTTAAGTTGGTACACTCCGCTTTGGCAGCCCAGGGTCTCACCAGTTTGGATCCTGGGCGTGGCATGACACCGCGCATCAAGCCATGCTGAGGTGGAGTCCCACATAGCAGAGATAGAAGGCCCTACAACTACAATATACAACTAAGAACTGGGGAGCTTTGGGGAGAAGAAGAAGAAAAAACCCAAAAGATTGGCAACAGATGTTAGCTCAGGTGCCAACATTTAAAAAAGTAAATACTCATATGATCTGTTTCCCATCATTACTAAGACCCTAACATCAAGTCAGTTCAACCTGGCAAAGACACACTGAGTCCTTTCTATACGCCAGGCTCTGTGTGAGGCTCTAATATTAAGGATCCTGTTGAATCCTCGTGACAAGCCGGCACAGTTGACTGTTTTGTCCCCTTTACAGATGACAAAATGGGCAATTCAGAGAGGTCGAAGAACTTGTCCAAGCTCTCACACATGGAGCCTGAGGGAAGCCTGTGTCCTCTGAGCCCCGAGCCCCTACCCACCCTCCCACCACGTTACTGCTTTCTTTCCATGATGTTCTCATCTCCCCAACCCTGCCTGGCCACCATGACACAGGCTCTGGAAGTCCCAGTCAGTGTCTGCCCCTCAAAGTGCCTCACCCAGCAGAGAAGGACAGCTGTCAGCCCTGCTGGCCAGTGCCACCCGCAATGGCCCTTCAAGACTCTGCCTCCATGGCTCCCCCAGCCCCTCAACTTGACCCTTGTTGGCTTATATCTTGTCTACTTCCCAAAAGGACATGAGGAAGATTAAAGAACAAAGGTGTAGGGCTGGCCCCGTGGCCGAGCCGTTAAGTTCGCGCGCTCCGCTGCAGGTGGCCCAGTGTTTCGTTCATTTGAATCCTGGGCGCGGACATGACACTGCTCATCAAACCACACTGATGCAGCGTCCCACATGCCACAACTAGAAGGACCCACAATGAAGAATATACAACTATGTACCGGGAGACTTTGGGGAGAAAAAGGAAAAAAATAAAATCTTAAAAAAAAAAAGAATAAAAGTGCAGACCAAGCTGGAAACATTAGACAAAGCAAAGTCCAGAGGGAAAGGAGAAGGGGAGGCTGCAAGTAAGAGCAGTCAAGCGATGCTGAACGACAGGATGCTTTCTGAGAAACGCGGCGTTAGGTGATTTTGTCGTTGTGTGAACACCACATTATCCTTACACAACCTAGATGGTATAGCCTACTACACACCCAGGCTGCACGGTACTAATCTTACAGGACCACCGGTCTATATGCGGTCCATCATTGACCGAATTGTCATTACACGGCGCATGACTGTTTCTTAAAGGACAATGCCCAGGGTGCACAGGGCTTGGGGAAATGGGTACCTTCGCATCACGGCTGGGAGTAGAAGTGGAAATTGCTTTTGGAAAGCAAATTCCACAGCATTCACCAAGAGCTTTGCCTCACAAATATCCATACTTTGGGGCACAGTCATCCCAATTTCCAGGAATATAGTCTAAGGAAAAAATCCTAAGCAAATTCCATGCAGTCTTATCTGTAATACTGAAGCACTGGGTACCGCCAGCAAACCGAAGTTGCTAACACACGGAAATGGCTAACAGGTCTGTGAAAATTAGAATGTATCTATGTCAGGAGGTGGCAAACCAGAGCCTTCAGGCCAAATTCTACCGCAGCCTGTTTTTGTAAATAAAACTTTATTGGCACACAACCATGTCCACTCATTTACATATTGCCTATGGCTTCTTTTGAGCTAGAGGGGCAGCATGGAGCAGTTGGGACAGAAGCAATATGACCCCAAACCCCTAAAATATTTACTATTTGGTCTTTTACAGAACAAGCTTGCTGGCCTCTGCTCTACTTAATAGAATATTATGCATCCTTTAAGACTGTGATAACTTTAGATATGAGGCTGAGAAAAGCAAGCTACAAAGTTTTATACACAGGATGATTTCACCTATGAAAAAAGAAAAAAAACCCTGCAAACCAAACCACATGAAAACCGTACATCAACAAAAAACCAGAGAGACAGATGAAAACATTAACAGTTTTTTGGGAGGAGAAACATGAGTAATTTTTTCTTTTTTTCTTGTACTTGTCTTTATTTTGTAATTCTAAAGAAATACCCAAGTATTATGTAATGGAAAAATATACATGTTTTAAAAAGATAGATGCCTGGTGAACAGCTTAGCTCTGGGCATCCTAGTAGCCAAGGCAAAGAGTAAAACAAGATGGGTTCTATTGTCAGTCGTAGGAAGGAACCAGAAAGGATGTGGGAAGTAGGAAGGAACTAGAAAAATCAAATTCCTGACCTAGATTTCTGAGCTGACTTGGTTGTCAGGGTCTTTGTTTCAAGGGGGTTGAGCAATACGGTGGATAACTTTCTCTACTTTTTTACCAATGTGCTGGGGTGCTCCCACATCTATGGCTATTCCTGGTTATTGGTCCTCAAATGATGTCAAAGAGAGAATGTTAAGTTACGGTTCTGTAAAGGCAATTCTCCAGTGGCCAGGGTGGTAAAGGAGTTTTAGTTGAAGGAAAACCTCATGGAATCTTCTGGAAAAAAGCATCACTGTATCCAAGAAATCCATGACTATTACCAGAGAGACTTTTTTTAGAAAATAAAATTTACGTTGAGCATCAATGCTTAAAACAGATAAAGATGGGGTGCTCCGGGAGAAGCTGAGCGGGGCATGTTTCACATTGCCCCCCACCACTCCCTCCAAGGCCACCTTGAACGGGTTCTGTGGAGCCTCTGGGGCTTCCTGGAGCCCAGCTGGCAGATGCCTCCATCAACCATCCCTCTGGGGACCTGTAGAGTCCATGATCTTCTGCCAGGTCTGAGGGCACTGGCAAGAGCAGCAGAAAGGATGCTCTGCTCCCACAGAAGACAGAGCCGTGTCCTCCAGAAGTCATAACTATGGGGGCAAAGGCAAGGTTTCATCATGAAAATTAAAAAGTGGAACTCATGGTTGTGTTTTCACGGAGGGCCTTGGGTGGGGTAAGGAAGGACTTGACATCTCTGGGGTGGCAGTTCTGGAGTGGTTCGAAGGTTCTTACAGGCGGCAGGCTGAAGCCCAAGGTGAAGAGGGTCTTTGGTGAGGAGGACAAATGGGTGCACTAAGTCACGTCTCATTCCTGTTCGAAGCAGGGAGAAGGAGAGGCCTAGCAGCACGGGGTGCGGGACAGCACAGCGAAGGGACTGAGGGGGGCTCTGGATCACATTTGCCTCCCACTCTGTCACTGTTGGCTGTGCGTGCCCGTGGGAGAGTCACTGACTCTTTCCAACCTCAGTTTCCTCATCTGTAGAAAAGGAAAACAATAGTCATATAATAAGGCTGTGGGAGGATTAAATGAGATGCTGCACGCCGGGCGCCTAGCACCTTCCTTGCCCCACAATAGGTGCTCAGCGACAGTTAGCTATTTGCAGCAATAGACCTAGCCAGGCCTGAATCCCGCCCTGCCAGGGGCACGGTGAGCCCCGGAACTGATCTTTGACCTATACAGTCTTGAAGAAAAACTCAGGAATGTCCTGGGGCTGTCACCGCTCTCCAGTAATCGGGAAAGAGGAGACACACTGATAGAATTTCTAGAGCTGGTGGGAGAAGGCAGGAGGGGCCACCTCCCAGGTGAGGGGCTCAGGGAGCCTCTAGAAGGACTTGACAGAACCCTCTGCCTATCAGGGTGACATCAGAGGCGGACTGCCATTGTGGGGACCTGACAGAGTGCTCACTTGTCTCCTGCTCCGAGTGGCTGTCCCCATGCACTAAGGTCCTGCATCTTCTACCCCCCGGTGAGGGACGTGTATCACGCCCTCTCTGTTCTGTCCTAGGGTCAGGCATCATGTGCTACCATGCAGGCATTTGCTGGGTTCGGGCCACTCAGGATCCCTTCTCCCTACTTCTGCAATACCATCCGAATTTCATTTGGGGAAATTAAATTTGGGGAAACTAAAGACCATTCCTGGTCTTAGTGGACAGTAAATCCAGGCTTTCTTGAAGCCAAGGGGAGGGAGTGAGGCTGGGCTAGGCATATCAGATGCTTTCTTCCAGGACCCAGAATCTTCCATCTCTGCGGCCATGACAAGACTGCCACTGATTAGTTCCCGCTTTCTGCTCCCCCAAGGGCCCTGGATCCTCTTCTGATCCTGGTTCTCCAACCTTCCTGTCAATTCTGCGAGATTCTCATTATCCTTCCAAGGTAATCCCTTTTTGCCGAAGGTGTCTAAAGTCAGCTTCTGCTGCTTACGCCAAAGAGCCCTAATGGGTGCAGGGAGGAAGAAGTCAAAATGGCTTCCTTTGGCACCAAGGGCTACCACTAAGTGCTCTGGCGCCAAATGCAAACGGGCAAAGTTCAAGTTAAATACTAAGAGTTACCCAATAGATATTCTCCCTATTTCTTATCTGCTGTGGAGGGCTGATTTTATTCCCCAGACACAGGGGGTAAACCATGATTAATCCAGTCTGGTAATGGTGGCTTCATTCCACTTTCCAGTGACCGGTTCAGGCATAGGCATGTGACTCAATTCTGGTTAATGGGACCTATTACTCCCATTTTACAGCTAAGGGAAGTCTTTCTCAGGGTTTCTGGGAAAGGCTTCCTTGCTAACAAAAAGAGATTTTTGGGGGCTGGCCCCACGGCCAAGTAGTTAAGTTCACATGCTCTGCTTCGGCGGCCCAGGGTTTCGCTGGTTCAGATCCTGGGCGCGGACATGGCACCGCTCAGCAGGCCATGCTGGGGCAGCGTCCCACATGCCACAACTAGAAGGACCCACAACTAAAATGTACAACTAGGTACTGGGGGGATTTGGGGAGAAAAAGCAAAAAAAAGAGAGATTTTGGGGCAGATGTTCCTTTTCTGCATCACCCACCATCATGTCTGCAAATGGCCCCTGGGACCATCTTATGACCTTGGACGAAATGAGGCTGACTTGGTGCTGAGGTTGGCAGAGGAGGGAAAGCTGAAAAGCACCTGGATCCTTGACTTCATTAGGCTTATGGGTTAACAGAAGGTTTGGAACTGCCCCTACCGTCAGGCTTCTGGAATTAATAAAGTCCTATTGTTCAAGCCACTTGGGTTTCTGTTATGTCCAGCCCAAAGCATCCTAACACCCAGCCAGAGCTTCGGACCTGGGAATGTGTACCCCACCAGCAAGCTGGGGCTGCTGTATCAAGGGCCAGTGACAGGAAGAAGCCTGGAAATGGGAGCATCCAGAGGCAAGCTTGTGATGAGTCCAAGCAGGGCCACTCATGGCCGGGGCACTGCCTCTAGCAGTGGCAATCTCTGAAGCTAACAGAATGGCAGTGACATTTCCTGGCAGTCTTCCTTGTCTAAGACAAGAACCCAGCCAGCAGCTTGAGGGCATGGGGAATAGAATCTAACCCCAAATGGGCTTTGGGTAGACAGGTAATAGCTAGTCAGGGTCTGGAGCTCATGTGCGGCTCTGACCCTTGCAGAGAATTGGAGTCTGAGGCCGGGAAACAGGCAGGAGGCAAACCCTGTTATGTAGCATCACCAATATAGCAGGGTCTGGGCGGGGGCTGCAGCTCAGCAGGCACTCCCCCTCCACTGCCACCACCCACAGCAATGCCAGATGCAGAGTTCAGGGCAACAAGGCCAATTCCAGGCAGGGATGCGATTCTGACCGCTGTGGCTCAGGTGTTGGACAGGCACGTTGGAGGGACTATGCCTAGAGTGGAGCAGGGACTCAGTGACTAACAGGCTTAGGTGAGGAAGCAATTTCCATCAGGAGTTGGGAGAGGCCTAGCGAGATTTCCAGCTTCTGCCAATCTGAGTCCAATGGTGTGCAAGCAACCCTAGTGCCTCAGAGAGACAGCCCTGCTCCAGTCCATAGGGACGGCAGCTGGCCCAGGCTCCTCCCTCCATCCTGCTCTTCGTGCCTCTGCCAGGGGATCAGGCACTTCCTCCTGCTGCTTTCTCGTCTACACCCTCTCCCTCTTCAGTGCTCCCACCTCCCCTTTCCCAACACTGAGCAAACCCCAGAAATAGTCTCTAGGGATCCTTTTCAGGGCTGGAAAGATCCTAAAAGGTCATCTCATGTACCACTCTCATGTGAGCAAAGGGGAAACAGAGGCACAGAGATGAGCAGGGGTGTGCTCTTAACCCGCTGTGTGGCCCTGGGCAGTCAACATCATCTCTAAGGTCGCACCGGCTCTGACATTCCATGCTTCTGCTTCAAAGAGATGAACACCTATGAAGTTGTAAATTAATTCTTCAGAGCCACATGGAGTGGCTCTAACCTTAAGCCCCCATTGAGGGTCTGACTCTCCTCTCCCTCATCTCTCCTCTTCCAACAGCGGGGTCCCCTGCAAGCTCAGTCCTACCTCTTGTTCTCAAACCAGTCCTCCCTCTTATTATCACTATAATCCTTGAAAGAACCCTGGCTCACACTTTCCAGCTCTAATATTGTACCTGTTTCTGGAAACTGTCGCTGTCTTGTTCCCAAGGTCCAGCACCCGCCTTATTCCTCAGTCTTGATCCAGCGCCCAGTGGTAGCCCCACACCCTGAGCCCGAGTGCCCGGACCTGGGGCTGGGCAGCATGGTGGTGAGAAAATGGTGGCCAATAGTGACTTATGCAGGGCGTTCATCTGAGAATTTTATGGATTCCTTTATCAAATCCCCAAAGAGGGCTATGCCAGGCAGTTACTACCATTACTCCCATGGTACAGATAAGGGACCTGAAGGCCAGCTTGCCAAAGGTCATTTAGCCTGTAAATGGTAGTGCCCGGATGTCCACCTGACAGCCCCACATCAGCCCGCTTCTCTGGACTCTGCTCTGCTGTGGCCTGGACTGGATTCCCCCCACGGTCCCCCCAAGGCTGGCCTTGAGTGCTCGCCCTGCCTTGTGGGCACGGTTGGTCTCAAGTCTCCAGCCTCTCTGACTCTGTAGCTCTTCAGGCTTCTGTCTTGTCCTTCAGAGAGGATGTGAGATTTGACAGGACCCAGAAGAACAGGCAGAGGGTCGGGGGAGGAGGTAGCGGGGGAGTGGCAAGAGGAGGCCAGAAATCAAGCCTGTTTATTTGCAAACTCAGACTCCATGGCAGCATCCACGAGGCTCCCTCCCCATCACTCACCGGCAGTCACTGAACTACGTAACTCCAGGGGCTGATGGCAGCCAACCATCCTTCCAGGGGAAGCTGAGTGGCGCCGTGAGAAAGCTTGACAGGCCTGTGTTCAGATCCAGGCCCTGCCCCCAGCAGCTCCGTGAGCTCGAGGCACTCTTTCAGCCTGCAGTCCCCCAGCTGTGACGTGGGGCTAATGAACCGATTTGAGTGGCCTTCCTGAGGAATACGAAATACCTTTATGGAGGGCCTGGCTCTCAGTGAAGGCTGGTTCCCTCCTGCGCCTTTTCCTCCTTGGCTCCTGCCTCCCCGGGTGCTGGCTGTCTCCTGATGCCACAGATGGCCTCTCAGGGCTGCAAGGCCCAAGCAGTCCCAGTGATGCCCACCACGAGGCTGGCAGGGACCCAAGCACACCTGGCATGCTGGAGACAAATTCAGGGTCCAGGCACCTGATTTCAAGCAGTGGGCTGTTCTGGGGTTTTAATTGCTCACCAAGGGGAAGGCAGCTCTGGGCAGCGACCAACCCCAGAGGCTCAGGACAAGGATTGGGGGGAGGTGCAGAAACGCCAGCCAACAGGTTACAAATCCCAGAGCGTCACCAGGGGACGGCACTTCAAAAGCTACCGGGGTGATCACCCTCACAGTGTACAAATGGGGAAACTGAGGCCCGGGGGGGGCGAGTGCTTGGATTCACTGCTTCAACAAACGCTCATCAAGCACTCTTCCAGCTGGGCCCCATGCTCAGCCTCAGGGACCTCATAGTGTGTGGGGGGCAGGTGGCACATATGCAATCACAGTGTCTCATGACAAGTGCCAGGAGGAGGCACGGGTGTGGCTGCGGGAGCACGAGGAGCCACACCATCCTAATCACGTGGGTCTTTCATCCACTGATGGGCTTGGGGCTCGTACACGCCAGGCACTGTTCAGGAGCTGGAGACACAGCCCTGGACAAAGTCCAGTCCGGCCCTCATGGGGTTGACAGTCTCACGGCAGAGAAAGGCAGTGATGGATAAATGAAGAGCGTATGACTGAATGTCAGGGTGGGGAGTGCCATAAGGACAAACAGCAGAAGGGGACGGCGACCTGCCTCTGGTTCATGTTTTAGGTAGATGTCAGGTTGATGCTGACGATGACACATTAACTTAGCACATGCGACAGGCAGGGCAATGGATGTTCTGTCCTTCTGAGTGAGGAGAGGAATCAAGACCCCAGAGGACCTGCCTCGGGGGTCACAGAGAACCAGCAGCGACGTCAGGACCTGCTCCAGGTCCCTTGTCTCCCAGGCCAGAGCTGGTCCCTTGCACGGCATGGCAGCTCCTTTGCCCCCATAGCCACCGTCCCTCCCTCCATCTTCCCCAGTGGTGGGAGGGAAGCACCAGGCAGCTCTGCTGGGTGCGGGCCAGCGCCAGGTGCCCTCAGCCACCAGTTACCACCATGGCCTCAAACAATGGAGACTGACAGCCAGACAGACCCTCAGCCACGCAGACACAGCAGGCTGGTCCCTCCCCTCTGCCACCTCCCACCCAAGTTGGTGCTGCCTTAGTGTCAGACACACGTGGTCCCTCTGCTTCTGAGCTGTGTGACCTTGACAAGTTCAGCAGAGCATCTGTCAAAACTGGATGTTGTTTCGCTCTCGCAGAGCCGTGGGAGGATTAAATAAAGCCAGGCGTAAAATGCCCACTGGAGCCTGTGGCCTGCCGTGGGCTTGAGAAGCACGGGCACCTTCCCTTCTCGCATCAGCTCCCTCTCACTTACGCCTGGCCCTCAGCCCAGAGCATCCCTCTTCAGAGCACTCGTGTTCTCTTCCTGTGGCTGCTGTTGGTCCCTGAACAAGATCACCAGCTCCCAGGGAGCAGCAGCTGACTCCTGCATGTCTCCGACTAATGCCTGTCTCCGAGCCACTAGCCTGGGGCTCAGCACAGAGTCACACTCAGTTGCTGCTCCATAAACCTGTCCCCATATGCAGCTTCCAGCCAGGAAAGCTGAACTTGAAGAAGAATGGGGAAGGTAGAGGCACGGATTCAGAGTCAGCTTCTTGACCCGCCTAATGACCCTGGCAAGTTAACTTTCCTTTTTTTTTGTAAATGAAGATAATAATCAACACCCAAGGTTCTGCAAAATTATATGGTGGTTTTAATATAATTGTTTGCATTACACAATCATAGGTTGAGACCAGTTTATTCAACTTGTAACCTGGCACTACAACCCTTTCCATAACGTCCTGTCCCCTGGATGCCCTTCTCTAGTTAAGGTCTCCAACGACAGGGAACTCACTACCTGCTGGGCAGCCCGTGCCATGTTTTGACTGCTTCTGAGTGTTAGAAACTTTGCTGCCTGTTGTTTTAAGACGTGCCATGCTGAGCTCTGGAATGCAGAGAAATGAGTGGGTGGTGAGCAAGCCTGGGGGAGGGTCTGGGGAGAGGCACAGGATGATGGTGGGAGGGTGTGGGTAGCTGAGAGCCCTGGAAATGACACCCCAGTCACTGGGCCAGGGAGGGCTCGCTGATGCAGCCCCACTGCAGGCTGCCGGCGCCCCTTGCCAAAGAAGCTCCACTCATGTGCCCACTCTGTCGAGAGCCCAGCCCTTCCAGAAGATGCCCTGCCCGGGCCGCCTCCTGCCTGGGGCTGCTCAGCGGCTAGACTGCAGGGGCCTGGGTTCTCAAGGCCTGATGTGTGATTAATGCCTCTGATGAGCTCACCAGCCCACAGAGGGAGGGCGATCCGAGGGGAGGCCAGAGGAAGGCTGGTTATGGATTTTAACCCTCTGATGTTACTGGCTGGGAATTTAACATCAATAATTCAAGGCAGTAGAGAGGAGGTAGGGAGAAAAATGCAAAGAGAGAGGGAGGTAAGGACGGAAAAGGAGAAGGGAAGGGAAGAAAGGGGGGAGGGGAAAGAGAAAGGAAAAGAGGCACAGGTGCGTTTGCTGGGTGTTTGCCGTGGGCCCCCTTCGCCTCCTTCAAGCCGCATCAAAATCTGAGGCATATACGTCACCCCCATTAACCTGATAAACTGAAGCTCACAGAGGAAAAGCAAGGGATTCAGGGGCAGGGCAATATGGACCCAGGTCTGCTGATTCCAGAACCCAGGTTCTCCCCACTACACCTTGACTCTGGAGTGTGGCAGGTCCGGGAACACAGAGGGTCCCCACGGGCCGCAGGACAGCAGCCCCAGCCCACACTCTGGGGCTGACAGGTGGTGAGTTGAGTTTGGAGGGCTTTGCTTCCAGGAGAGAAACCAGCCACTGGCCTTCTGGACAGCACCAGAACTTTGTTGCTAGAGCTGAAAAAATTAACTGCTATATTTAAAAGCATTGTTCGGTTGCTATGACAACAGAGGGGCTAAGAATAATATAAAAAGAAGATGATATGCCAGGTTGTCACTGGCAACCCAATTTTAAGGGTGTGTGTAAGTGTTTTAAAAGAAATAGGTGGGAGGGGGTGAGGTTCAGACTATCTTCCCCGCTCCCTCTGGCACCATCTGCCCCAGGACGCAGGCAAGGCCTGGGATCTCACCGGTCTGCCTGAGTCGGGGCATAGCTGGGGCATCCTGGCCCTGAGCCTAAAGATAGAGGTGGCTCTCCTTCCCTAATTGCTGTCTCCTCCTGGCAGCCCCCCACCGCCTGGGCAGCTTCCCTCGGCTGTGGAACCCCAGCCGGAGGCACCTCTCAAACAGATGGCCCCAAAATAGCTCTTCTTTCCGACCTGGGAGCTTACAGCCAGCCTGGCAGACTCCCTGGGGACCACCAGGGAAACAGATGGTTGGGAGAGAAGAGCAGGAGACAGATTTATTGATTTGCAGGCTGGATGTCAGGGCTAGGAGGCGGCTTGGGGCCAACATGGGCACGGGGTGGCCCTGGCTCCCTGGAGAGTCCTGGAGAGAAGCACTAGGTCTCACCCGGGTCGGGAGCCTGGGCCCAGGTGACCTGGAGTGGGGGAGGGACGAGAAGGTGGCTGGGGACCAGCCAGCTGCTTATCAGGGCTGAGATGGAAGCACCCGCGGGAGACATGGGGAGAACTGGACAGCAAAAAGACAGACGAACAAAATCCCCAGGGTAGTTTATTAACAGCCGTAGTTTGGGAAAGAGATCTGTTATCTTTACCTCCGTCATGGTCATGCACACGGAGGAAAGCTGTGAAGTCAGCCTGACCAGTGTCCCCACGCTGGTTGTGCGACCTCGAGCAAGGCCCATAGCATCTCTGGGCCTCGGTCCTGCCATAGAAAAAAAGATGGTTCTCAGGGCTCTGACTGGGCCTCGATAAACTGAAGTTTGTAAAGCGCCAGCCTGGCCCGTGGAACAGCCTCAGTAGACACAACCCATCCATCAGGAGAAACCTTTACCTTCGCCCTTCTCTACATCAACCAACTCCGACAACCACGGAGGCACCTGTGCAAATAAATGAGGAAGGAGTCACAGCTGGGGAGATGCCATCACAGAGAGATGACAGTGAGGGCCCCGAGTGGCCGGATGTGCCCGGAGGGGTCAGCGAATTCTGAAGGAAGAGGAAGGGTCTAATGGAATGAGGACAAGGGGGGAGGGGAAGACATTGGAGGCAGGGGAATGCGTTGAGCAATGGCAAGGAGGTGGGAAAGCACAGGAGGGTCTGAGAGCAGGGGACAGGCCACTGGGCTGGAACCACCCCGCAAGGAGGGGTCACTGGAACGGAAGTGATCAGACCCGTGTTTCAGAAAGACCCCTGTGGGCTCAGCAGGGAAGCTAGACGGAGGCAGGGGGCCCACAGTGATGCTGGGGCAAGAGTCCATGCCAGAGATGAAGGGGCCTGGGCTACAGCAGGACAGGGCTTTACAGTTTGCAAGGTGCATTCATGTCCATTGTCTCACCTGGTCATCACACAATGGACAGAGGGGACTGCCACACCCAGCCTCTTTCCCATGCCTGCCCACAGTGCTTCCCACAGGCTGGGGGCACCCACTGTGTACAGAGTAGCTATATATCGATGCCCAAGCATCGCTAAAAGTAGAGAGTCCAGGAGAGCTGGAGAGGCCCAGACGAGGGAAAGGTGTCACAGGTCGCTGTGGTGAGGAAGGGCTTCCTGGAGGAGGAGCAGAGGGAGGGCATCCCGGGCAGACAGTACGGCACCAAGTAAAGCTTGGAGAGGGGACTGGTCCTAGTGCACTGGGGACAGAGCTCCTGGACCCTGCTGCGGCTGACACCTGCAGGAGAGCTGGGAGGATGCCGGAAGGAGATGAGGGCAGGGTTGGGCCCCTCAGAGCCCTGAATTCCAGGCTGAGGGGCTGCATTCTCCAGGGGGCAGGCAGTGCAGACCTGTGGGGAGTCAAGGGGCCAGCGCAGGATGGGGAGATGTGAACAAAGCAGTTTGAGGAAGCCAAACTGGGTCAGACATGCAATGCCTTACTCCTCTTCCTGACTCTTAGACATTCCCCGGCTGTTGGAGGGCCAGCAACGGACACAGGCCTCAAGCGGTGCATCACGGAAAATGGGTATGTTTATTCAACCACCACCCTTACGTCAACAGAACACAGCCAGCTCCCCCTGGCCTTGGCCTCACTGCCTCCCTTTGTTGGGAGAGCCAGTTGTCTTACATCCTGCCCTCTTAGGGGCACAATTCTGGCCTTCATTTCCCATGGTGGAGGCACCCAGGGTTGTGTCTGGGAGAGTGCTGGGCCTCATGCGAGTTCTGGCTGAGTCAGCCTGTGGGCAGAGAGCTGGCCCAAGTGGCTCAGTATCTGGGGACCAGAACTTGGGTGGAGGTTTCTGGGCGAGGGCAGCCCCCTGAATCTTGGCCTTTGCCTGTTTTCCCCTCTTTCTCTATCCTTCAACAAATATTATTGAGTGCCTACTATGTGTCAGGCACTGTTCTAGGCATTGAATCAGACAAACAAAACCCCTGCCCTCTTGGAGCTTAAATTCTAACTGCGGAAACAGAGAGTAGTCAACAAATATGGGGGAAGAGTTATTTCAGGCAGAGGGAATAGTACATGTAAAGGTCCTGAGGCAGGAACGAGCTTGATGTGTTTCTCTGCCTCCTCATCTAGTGATCTTAGGGAAGAGAGAGGCTCAGAGAGATTAGGTGACTTGCCTGGAGTCATGTTGCTGATTAGTGGCCAAGCAGGGCCAGAGAGCAAGTCTGCTGCCTACGGTCCAGGGCTTGTCCAACACTGTGCATGAGCCCCTGGCCACCCTTCAGAGGCATGGGCTCCAGCCAGAGCGTGGGCACTGACTGCTGACTGTGGGGAAGGCAGAACTGGGAGTGAGTCAGTGATTCGGTCAACAAATATTGACTCATGCCAAGTGCTGGGCCCTGGCATGTAGCAGGAAACACATGGACAGATGTGAATGTCCTCACGGAGCCTACATTCTGGTGAAGATTAGAGAACAGGGGGATCGCAGGATTCCAGGACCTTAGGGTCTGAGGTCAGAATCTGGGAATCCCAGAAGGAAAATGGGCATCTGAGAATCCAGAATCGCCCAAGCACGGCTTCTCAGCAAAGGACAGTTGGCAGGGCCCTCCAGTGGTGTCTGGTCCATTCTAAAGAGGGAGGAACCGAGGCCTGGTGCACTCAATGTGCCACACATGGCAGCCAGTGGCAGAGCCAGGACGTTATGCCCAGGAGTCCTAGGCCAGTGGGATGTCTATGGGCCATGGAGATAAACATGGGCTTGGGGGCCAGGCAGACTGGCTGTAGATCCGTGCCTCGTGCTTGCTATGGCACGGAATCTTTCTGAACCTTAACTTCCTCACCTGAAAAATGGGACTAATATGGCATCTACCTCAAATTGTTCTTGGCAAAATTAGGATAACATATGTAAAGTGCTTAGCATGGTAAATGCCTCAAATGCTTGCAGTTGTTAAAATCATTCGTGAAACTTCAATGACACTGGTATCTCTCTTTGTAGGTGACAGAGATGGGCCCCTGCTGGGATCTGAACGGCTGACCTGCCCTAGTTGGCAGGCTTAGCATCCCAGAGGGTCTGCCCAGGCCTGTCAGCTGATGGAGAATAAGGGTTGTCTCACTCACACCTCGAAACAGGAACATGTGTGTGTGGCCTGGCACAAGCCCTCTCCCTCCTCCCCTTTCCCCACACTCCCTCCTCTGCCTCTGTCTCTATCTCTGTCTCTCTGTCTCTGTCTCTGTCTCTCTCATACACACACACACACACACACACACACACACAGAGGCTTGTGCTGCAGTTACAGCCATAAGACCTTGACCCACCCCAGGGCAGTGGGAACAGATACCAAAGGGAAGCAGAGCAGTTTCCAGTGGATTCTAGCTGGGGGTCTAGGTGCGTGTTTTAACTCTCCCTCCTGGCTGGGCTGAAACTAGCCTTGACGGGACTAGGGCCTACCTAGTGGGACTGATAAGAAACACATCCTCAATGTGGTGAGAGACCAAGGCCAGACAGCTGGAACGGAGGTTCCACACTGTGCTGCAGCAGCCGTGGACAGGAGCTGCACCACGGGCAACAGGCACCCCAGAGGACTTCCTGGAGGAGGAGGAGGAAGACTTCATTTGAGCTTTGAAGGATGGGGAGGAGTTGGCCCACTTCGTTGCTCAGTATGGGAACAGCATTATAAGCAGAAAGTAAAGCAAAGCAAAACAAAAGTAGAAAGGCCCAGAGGTTGGAACTTTTAGGGTGGAGAACAGCAGTGAGCTTCCATTGACGATTCGGGCTTTTTCTAAGTTGGAAGTGAGGCCTGAGTAGGGAGGTGGGGCAAGGAGCCCTTTTTGCCTCCACTTTCCACCTTTAACTTGAGTGAACAGCAATTCCTTCATTCATGCGGGTAGCTCACCTACCGAAAATAAGTTGAGGCAGCCTAAGCAGGTCATTTTTCCTTCCTGTGCCTCAATTTTTCCATCTCCTAAATGGGTGTGTCTCTGACATGGGAGGAGACCGCCCCAGAGCAGATGTTCCTGACCAAAGGACGGCCACCGGCTGCTCCACTCTGCTCAGGGAGGTCTGCGCGCAATTTCCCTGTCCCCATCGGGAAGTCTTAGGCTCATCTGAAAATCTTGGGATTCGCGGGCCATCCATCTTTATGGGGTGACAGCCACAACATCAGAGAAGGATGACGCGGTGACCAGGCTCAGGAAAGAGACACGCAGAGCCCTTCCTGCCTGACCTCAGCCTCACAGCGGCCCAGGTGGCCGAGGACTCATGTCAGCACCACACTGGGGAACTGAGCCTTGAAGAGGGGCAGTGTCTTGCCTGAGTCCTACAGCTCGTTAAGTAGCCAAGCTGGATTTGAACGCAGGACTTGTGCCTCCCAGCCCCCAATCCTTCCCATCAGGCCAGGCCCCCTCCTGCCTTAGGCTGCCCAGGCCAAGGGCACCCAACCATGCCCAGAGCAGCTACACATTGATTTGCAAGCATCCCCTTGAATAGAAGCTAAGGCAGGAAGCGGCTTATTCCTGGTCTTACAAGGACTCAACCTTTGGAAGGTGGCTGGGGCTCAGTCACACTCGCCACTCCAGAAGCCCAGCCTCTGCAAGACAGCTGACTGTGGCTCTGGTTTCAGCCAAGAGTTCCTCCCAAGCCACCTAGGCCCCTTCTACGCCACCCCTCAAACATCCTCCCAGGCCGCATCTATGTCCCAGATGCTGAAGGGCTCCAGAGAAGCCAGGGAATTCCATAATCAATCTAACCCGATGCGCTCAAAACACCACCTCTGAGCAGGCTTCCAGGGCTGCTTCCAGGCCCCTCACAGCAACTCTTAAAGGAACTAAGAAGAAGGGATATGCTGTCATTTTCTCCCCTGGGCCATCCCACAAATAGTGTGGGTCATTCACAGTTGATTCTGTTTGGACATACCTGGAATATCTTTGGGTCCATCTAGAAAGAAATGTGTCCATCCAGTCCTGGCTCACCCAATTCAAGCACTGAACACCCGCATTATCATTCCACCTTCTCAAAGCCTGTTATGTGCAATTCCTATGCAAGGTGTTGAGGGAGCCACAGGTGGACCCAGAGCCAGGTTCTGAAGTCAAGAAGCTCATAGATGGAGAAGTTAGAACCTTGGTGCACTGTCGGTGGGAATGTAGAATGGTGTTGCTACTATGGAAAATAGTACGGTGGTTCATCAAAAAATTAAAAATAGAACTACCATATGATCCAGTAAGTCCATTTCTGGGTATTTATCCAAAAGAATGGAAATTAGGATCTTGAAGAGATATGTGTACTCCCATGTTCATTGCATCATTATTTACAATAGCCAAGATGTGGAAACAACCTAAATGCCCATCGATGAATGAATGGATAAAGAAAATGTGGTGTATATACAATGGAATATCATTCAGCCTTAAAAAAGAAGGCAATCCTGCAACATGTGACAACACGGATGAACCTCAAGGACATTACGGTAAGTGAAACAAGCCAGACACAGAAGGATAGATACTGTATAATTCCATTTATATGAGGCATTAAAATAGTCAAACTCATAGAAACAGAGAGCAGAACAGTGGTTGCCAGGGCCGGGGGAGGGGGAAATGGGGAGCTGCTGTTGAACGGGTATAAGGTTTCAGCGGAGCAAGACGAATAGTTGCAGAGATCCGCGGTACAACATCACACATACAGTTAACAATACTGTACTGTACACCTAAAAATTTGTCAGAAGGGTAGATCGCACATTAAATGTTCTTACTACAATAAAAAAAAGCTCGTAAGCTAGAACAAGAGATGTCGATAGGTGCCCAGGTTAATTAATAACGGTAATAGCAAATATTTATATAATCCGTATCCTGTGCCAGGCACAGTTCCGAGCTTTTACCTACATTCACTCATTTAACACTGGCAGTGATGCTATGAAGGATGCACCATGATCATCTCTGCTCTCCAGACGTGGAAACTGAAGCACAGAGGTTGGGCACCTTGTCCACAAACACAGTCATTCTGCTCACAGGCACAGAGCTGGGAGGGGAACCCACAGAGTCGGCTCAGAGTCTGTGCTCCTGGCCCGACACTGCTGTGTCTTGGGACACGAAGCACATTCCCTAACAGAGGGGTCATGGGGCAGTACAGAGGCAGGCGTGGTTGACTCCGTCAGGGACAGGAGGCGTGGAAGCTTTCCAAAGGGAGGGATGCTTGAACTGGACTCTGAATGATGAAAAAACCCCATCACCTCTGAAGGCTAATGAAGCCAGCAGTGACACACCATGGTGACAGCCCCTGCTTCCTGGAAGCCCTATGTTCCCCACCCTGGCCCAGTCGGGTCCACTTCCCCTCTGCCGCAAGCTCCTGGGGCCCTTGGTGTGGGTCGCCTCTGCAGTGTGGGCCAGTCTGCCTTGCCCCAGCTGCAGGCTTGTCTCACCTCCTCCAGAGCAGAGCCCTGTCCTGCCCCCGTCTGACCTCTCCAGCTCCTAGCACAGGCCTGGGATGTAGCTGGCGCTTGTGAAGTATTTGTGGAATTGACATGCATTACCCACAGATGCCAGGGCTGGCCCGGGCTGCACTGTGAGATTAGCGAAACAAATCTGGCCTCTTCCTTCCTTGTTACTTCTTTCCTTTCACTTTCAACAGATATTTATTGAGTATCCACTATATGTAGCAGCTGGGACACAGCAGGACAGTCCCTATTGTCCAGGTACTCACAGTCCACGAGGGGAGACAGACTAGCAAAAAGACAACTGCAATGTGACAAGTCCTGGCATGGGGTGAGTCCAGGGGCAGAGGAGCACATTGGATGCACAGCCTTAGGCTTGGGGGGGCAATCAAGGAAGGCTTCCCAGAAGTGGAATCTAGACTGAGACCTAATATTGTGTAGGAATTAGTCTCGGGGTGTGTGTGCAGGCGCTTCTGTGTGTGCACGTACACACGCATGCATGTGCCTGCCAGTTAGGGGGAGGGAGGTTAAGCCCAGAGCTTTCTAGGAAGAGAGAACCACATTTGCAAAGGCCCAGAGGCACAGAACTGCCCCCCCCTCCAGAGGGGCTGTAGCACAGAGGTGCAGAGAGACAGGGGAAAGAACTGGGGCGAGATCCCGCAGGCCTCCGCAAGTCACTCTAAAGGAATGTGGCATTTCACACTGGAGGCCACAGGGAGCTACTAAAGGATTTTATGCAAGGGATGATGTGTCCAGATTTGTGTTTTTGAAAGATCCCTCTGGTGCACTGTGGAGAACAGATTGGAGGGGCGTGGTGGTGGCAGTTAGAAGCAGCTACAGAAATCCAGGTGAGACAAGGTTGTTAGCAGTGGCGGAGGGAGGAAGGGGACACACCTGACAGATCTTGAGTCAACGGGACTTAATGGCCTTGAATGGGGTGAGGGGTGTGCCAGAGATGAAGCCTGCGCTTGGGACATCCCATCCATTCCCGGGGCCCCCTCTTCTCTTCACCACCATCTCCATCCTCATCCCGTTGCCGTAACTGGAAGTCATGGAATTTTGGGGGAACTCCATGAAATATTAAACTTTTGGCTCCATCACATGAACTGGGAACAGTTTTACTAGCAGAAAATGCACCCACACCATAAAATCATAACCCACACATGCACGTCCACCATAAAAAATATGCTGCGAAACTCAGCAGAATTGGCTGTCCTGATAAGGCTCGTTAATATTTGTTTGTTGCTTGTACATTTCATTTTTTTTGCTGGTGAGCGCTCATTAGCAGTCAAGCAGTAGCAGGTGCCAGGAGCTTAAGAAAAGCCAGTGGGAGAAAAATGTAAAATTGAGATGATTCTATGTAATAATTTTTCCCTTTAGGACAAATTGGAAAGAGATGGATGTCAATTTAGTTTAGCAGGGGACCATCTCAGCAGAGCTTTCAGAACACAGGGGCAAGCACCCCTCTAGGTTCCCCCCGGTTGATGTTGGAGAGCAATCTGATGAAGTGGTTCATGCTAAGGAATGAATGACCCAGAGTCCCTGCCCCTCCTGGAGGGACAGCAGCGTGGCCTCAGGATGGAGAGTAAGTAGCTTTTCCCACTTCCTTCCAATGTCATCATCTGCCTGCACACCCAGAGAATACAGCCTTTAGTTTCTCCTGGGGTCACAACAGCTTCGGGGCAGCCTAAACATGAACCATCCTCTCCAGGTTTGCAGGGGAAGCACCAAGTCGTGTCTTGGGACGGGCTTCCACACCCCATTCCACCACCATCCACTGTCACCTTCCAAAGCCACTCCAAGTAAGTAAACTGTCTTAGTGCATTTGGACTGCTATAACAGAGATCCATAGACCGGGCAGTTTACAAACAACAGAAATTCATTTCTCAGAGCTCTGGAGGCTGAGAAGTCCAGGACCTAGGAGCTGGCAGATTTGGTGTCTGATGAGGACCCACTTCCTGGTTCACAGACACCTGCCTTCTTGTGGCGTCCTCACATGTTGGAAGGGACAAGGGAGCTCTCTGGGGTCTCTTTCATAAGGGCACTAATCCCATTCATGAGGGCTCCAGTCTCACGACCTAACCCTCTCCCAAAGGCCCCACCTTCTACGACCACCACATTTATTAGGTTTCAACATGTGAATCTGGGGGCACACATTCAGTCTGCAGCGCAAACATAAAGCTAGGTCAAATCGTGCTTACTCTGCAAATGTAGCTTCAAGACAAGCCTTGTCTATGCTTTCACCCCCAGCAGAACGCTGCCCCGTGAGCCTCCTCCGAGAAGAGCTGGTGAGGCTGGCTCCCCCAGGGAGAAGGGGCTGCCTCCACACGTGATGCCTAGGACTGAATGAGCAATAGGATGGGCTTTTCTTCACGAGGTACTATTGCTGCCAGCTACAGAGAATAAAAGTGCTCATGAAAGAAGACCATTCTGCAGACAGGAAAGCTGAGGACCAGAGAACGGAGACTTGCCCTGGTTCACATACTCAGGATGTTCCTGGATTTCTGTCCCATCCACCCTCCATGGCCTTTTGAGAAATGCAGTGGAGACTGGAGGCCTCCTGCTCTGAGCTGCCATCACAGTCTGGGAGCAGGTAACGGGCGAGGGGAGCAGAGCCTGGGCAGTGAGATGTGAGGCATTAAGGCAGCTGGTGCCATGTAAAGGATCAGAGGTCTGAGCCCAGCGCCAGCTCTTGCATACTTGTCCTGCGCAATCCTGGGCAAGTCACTTAACCTCTCTGGTTTCAGCTGGCAAAGCAGGATTGGCGACAAAGGCTGGGTTACACGGGACCACTTCAAAGGCCTTCCCTGGTTTAACAAATCCCCATCTTTGATTTTGGACATGTCCAGTGGGTGATGAGGGAACGGCAGAAATGACTATTTTTATCTGCTCTGCGAGATGTATTTTTTTTTCCTGGTGATTACTCAATTTTGTTTTATTCTACTTTTAAAGACATAGTCTCTGTGGGGACAAGGAGGAAGCCGCCAGATTTGTGAGTTGTAAATAGGGGTGCTGACATCTGGTCTGCATTGAGGCTACCTGCTGGGTCTTGTCTGAGGCCTCGAGCTCCTTCCCAGGTGGGAGAACCCTGTTCCTTGATGGCAGCCACCCCCAGGCCTGGGCCAGGCTGGGGTGGGAGTCAGGCTGGGGCCAGTGGAAGCCAGTGAGGGACTCCAGGTGGACCCTCACGCCAACACAAAGAAGAGTACGGGCCTCTCCCCGCTGCAGCTTCACAATGACGGTCTACGGAGCCTTTCCCACCCGCAATCCCACATCAGCCCAGGAAAGGCGTGGACCAGCTGTTTGCTTCTCCAGTTTACAGAGGAGGAAACCGAGGTTCAGAGAGGTCAAGTGACTTGTCCAAAGTCCCACAGCAAGGGATAAGAAAGGCAGAACTGAAACCCAGAACTCAACGTTTTCTACCCTCTTTGTATGAAACAGGATGAGCACATATGAAGGCAGCCCCAGGCTGTGAGTGGCATCCCTGGACCAAGGACACTTCAGGAGGGGCAGACATGCAGCAGGGCCTCCAACCCAGCACCACCTGTCCAGTCGGCTCCTCCCCGTCCCTGCCACAAGCCTCTCCCAGTTACAAGGACAAAGGGATGACGGCTCCTTACAAAAAAAGCTGTTGAGAGGTGAGAGCAGAAACATCGCTCTGCTGAATTGCCCTACAGCCGGGGAGGCACATCCGCCCTTCGAGGGCTTGTGTGGAACCTCCTGACGCAGCAGCAAAGGGATAACTGAGAATCTCCCAGAACCACCCAAAGCCCAAACGATTATCTGCAGCTGATGGAACTGCTCCCTTCCAAGGAGGATGGGTGGCTGCCTGGACGAAAGACCCAGATTCACAGGATCCGCAAATAAAGCTACCAAGCCAGTGTCTGCATGGGAACTGCATGGGAGGCCAGGGTCACCCACCCTCTGTCACTTCCACCAATGGCCCCCAAAAGGCAGACAGGCCCCACCAGAGATCCAGGCTGGGCTCAACAAGCCTGGGAGGCAGGTGAATTGTCTCCATCCTGCAGGTGAGGAGCTAGTGACTCAGAGACAAAGCGACCTGTCCCAGGGCCATTTTAAGACCCCCGTGCTGTTACTTTTGGAGGTCTCTCCCACATTATATAGAACATATTCCACTCTGAATGTATTCTTTGGCTGAAAAAACTGAATTTTTAAAATAATTCTGCTTTTGAAGTTGTTTGCAGTGAGTGACGCGTAAGATTAACGATCGGCTCTGACTTTTCAAAATCATCCTCTGTATCGGGGAACCTTGGCAGACGAAGCGCTGGAACCCCTGAAGGGAGGACCGTTTTTGTAAAAACCAAACGAAACAATTAATCATGTTTGAATGTGTTGACCAAACATTTATTTTGATCAGCCGTTTTCATATTTTGGAACCCAAACTTTTCCTTTTCATGGCTCGAACGTTTCTTTAAGCCCTTGAGAAGCGTGTGGCCCTGCACGGAGCTGGGATGTTAACACAGTCCCCGTCCAGGACCAGGGCTCTCTCCTCCAGGAGGGGCTGCCTTCAGGAGTCAAGGCACCTTCTCCAACTGTAAGAGGAAAATTGCCAAGTTGAACTCAACAGACAACACGGCTTGGAAGGGAGGGGTCTGGGAACGATGTCCTCTGAGTCGCTGTTAAGAATTGTGGGGGGTGGGCGGTGGGCGAAATGGGCGAAGGGGAGTCAAAAGGTACAGACTCCCAGGTATAAAATAAATAAGTCCTGGGGACGTAGTGTACAGCATGACGACTATAGTTAATAATACTGTATTGGACATTTGCAAATTGCTAAGAGAGTAGATCTTAAAAGTCCTCATCATAAGAAAAAATTTGTTAACTGATGTGTGGTGATGGATGTTAACCAGACTTATTTTGCAATATATACAAAATTGAATCATTACGTTGTACCCAAAACTCACGTAATATGTCAATTATACGTCAATTGAGGAAAAAGAATCGTGGCTGTTTGGTCTTGAACAAGAATAATGGACATAGTGAAGGCTGCCGGGTGCCTACCGTATGCCAGCAAGTTACACATCTGCTCACGGAAGTCCCACAGTTGACCTCTTTTGGGTGCAGAGGGTACCATGTCACATAGGTAGCAAGGGGCCACGCCAGGATTGTGACCTGGGGGAGTTGGGCTCTTGAGTCCAAGATCTCAACCTCTCTGCCATACTGCCTCTCAGGCTGGGCGGAGGGATGGGGGCAAGTCTGGAAGGGCCCAGGTGCAATATTCAAGCGTCTGGAACAATGGGGAGAAGAGAGTAGCCCTTTGGGGATGGCCAAAGGTGGAGGGTGGAAGTGGAGGCAGGCAGGTCTCAGCTCGCTAGAAGGAAGAACGTCTAACAGGCACAACCGGCAGACAGTGGATGGGCCGCCCTGGGCTGCAGCAGGCTTCCTGCCTTTGGCAGCCTGTGAGGAAAGAGGCCTGTGTGCTGGGCCTGGTGGACGGGACTCCTGCTCTGGGGAGGGGGCTGTGCTGACTTAGAGGCAAAACTGATGATGCCCTCTTCCTTTCTCAGACCCATCTCCCCTGGGTGGCTCAGTACAGGTGGCACAGACGGCAATTTCTGCCTCTGGCCAGATGTGCGGCCCAGTGAAGATCTCTCTGAGGGGAGATGACCACAGATGTAGGAGACTAAACTCAGAGGCAGATCCCAGAGACAGAGAACTAGAATTTACTGAGTTTTTCTAAATACCACTTTTTGAGCTTTCCATGTGTTACCTCCTTTTTCTCCTTACATCCTCTGAGGTTGATAATCTTACTCTTGTTTCGCAGACAAGGAGCCTGAGCGCCAGAGGTTAAGCAGAGAGCCTAGGGGACTCGTAACTACCACCCAGACTCTCAGGGCAATTGGAGAGCCACCTGGGCTTTCGCACTGCGGCGGAAGACACACGATGACAGCCCCTTCCCATCGCTGACCTGATGCCCACCCCAGCCGAGAACCGAGGCCCTGGCAGGCCTGGCCACCGGGGATCCCAAGGCGGTAGGAGGGGAATGGGGGGGGCGAGCAGAAAGGACGTGTGGGGGTGGGGTGGGGGAGACACTGACAGACGGAAATGAAAGTGGCCTCGAAAAAAAGGAACGAGGGAAGAAAAGCAGAAACTAAAACAAGTGACAAAGAAAACGAGAGTATCCAGAGGAAGTGGCAGCGGGGCGAGGCGCCACCGGAGGAATCCCCCACGGCCTGGTGTTTCCTCTCTTCTCAGCGCCGGGGGTGGGGGCCAGCTGACCAACTGCAGCGTCACCTTGTCACCTCAGGCCAGAGGCAGCCTGGCGGCTTTGGCAGGGAAGGCCTCCTCCCGCCAGCCAGCCCGGGGAAGGAGCCCCAACCAGACCCCCAGGCTGGAGGCTGGGTGGACCGCTTCCTGCTGGGAGCTTCTGGGACATTGATTAGACCTCACTGGGCCTCAGTTTCCTCTCTCTCAAATGTGGATAAGCCCCCTGAGCCCACAGCACTGCCGGGAAGACTCCCTGAGCCACAGTCCCACGCAGGCCTCGCGTGTGCCTGGGGGAGCCGGCGAGAGGCGGGCGGGGCTGTGCCCAGAGCTGCATGCTGCACGCTCAGCAGCCCTGGGGGAAGCACTGGGGGAGCATCCCTGCCTTATGCCTTGAACAAACACTCATCTGATGCTTGCTGGTCCTTAATCACTCTACGATCTGTTGGCCCTGGGACTAAAAGGCTGAGGAAGGGCAGTCTCATTCCCAATTCCCGGCTTTGCACACTGACTCCCAACACCTTATCCCAACTCTCCCACTTGGTAGCTGTGTCACCTCAGGGAGGTGACTTGACCTCTCTGAGCACCCTTCTTCATCTGTAAAGCGAGAACAAGAAGCACACCTCCCTTCCAGGTTGTGAGGATCCACTGAGACTGTGTGCATAAAGCACTCAGCCGGGCACAAATCCATCAGCCTCGGCACAGGCAGCGCCCAGCCTGGCGGGACCGAACGCTCTACAAGGGCGGGAGCAGCCCTGTGAGGACAGGTAACACCAAGGGCAGGGGTACTCCGTGCTGGGCCGGGAGGTAGGGCTGGCTCTGTCAAGGTGTCCAAACAGGTGGAGCGGGGAAGGGTGGAGGGTAATGCAGAGGGAACAGCAGGAGCAAAGGCACGGAGGCGGGGCCCAGGGTGAAGTGTTTGGGCCCGGCCGGGACGGATGAGGCTGGACTCCGTCCTTACTGAGTGAGGCGCCCTCGAATCTGAGGCCCCACTGACAGTGCTCAGACTGGCCCAGGGATGCTGCTGTCGGCCCCTGATGTGGGGCTGCCTTCTTCAGCCAGACTTTCCTCAGGCTGTGACTGCCTCCAGATGGATCCAGGGAATTCCGCCGGGGGATGGACATGGCTCTTGTGCACTGGTCAGGCCTGGGATTCAAGGCCTAGAGTGATGGCAGCTGCAGTGTGAAGGTGTCACAAGACACAGGCTGGGGTCACGGGGAGGGGAATGGAGGGGGTTTCTCTGCCTGCCGCGCCCCTGCTCGGTGCTCAAGGCCTCGTTTGCATAGCGAGCAGCTGCTGCTCTGGGACCTCATCACCTGCCTCTGTGCGGCTGCAGTCTCGCTCTCAGTCACAGCCCCCCCGCACGGGCTGGGGGTTACCCAGACTGCCGTGACCATGTGCCCCCCACACAGCCATCCAGGAACAACCAGAAATCAGACCACCGGCTCCACCACCCTCAGGGCTTCTGCTCACTTGCCCAAGCGTCAGTGTCTCCATCTGTAAAACGGACACAGTAACCATACCCCCCTCCCAGGAGGACTGTGGGAAAGAAATGAGATCCTGGAGGGAACGCACTTTGCAGAGAACCCACAGAGGTGATCAGCCATTGGAGCCTCTTTCCCTTCCTTGCCCATCTCCTCCCTACATACATTTGAGGGGCTGGGGAGACCTGGGCCCATTCTATCCCTCCCCCTGGCTCTGTGACTTGGGCAACTCACTCTCCTCTTTACACATCAGCTTACTCATCTGCAAAATGAAGAAGAAACCAAGCAAGCACGGGCCCTCAGGAAAAAAGAGGCAGTTGGCAAAACTCATCCTCACTGCCCTCATCCCCTCTTCTACCTCCAGGTACCATGTGCTTCCCAGGACTCTGAAGTCCCTTCCCAAACTTGCTGTTAGAAAAGGACCTGATATCAGTCATTTACCTTTTAGTCTAAAAGAGTTCCCAATGACTTCTGAGGTGGACTATTCTTAGAGGGATTCTAACCTCCTCCTCCCAACTCTCTCCCCAGTTTACAGAAATATAAAGTGAGGAGAAGAGAGGGAGAAGAAGGACCTTGACTGAGGTCACTAACTTGCAAGTAGTAGGGCTGGGCTTCAGACCAGGGCCTCCTGAATGTTATGGTCCTTGGGGCCTCACAGCCACTATCCCCATCCCTCTTGTTATTTCAGTTTAACTATAGGTCAACCAGTGCAATATGTGATTCTGCGTTGAAAGAGGCAGGGCACTGGGGACCAGGGAAGAGAAGGCGCATTCTTGCTTTCGACGTGTAATCACATGTTACACAAATGTCCAGTCTTCCTCTCACCCACTACTGCTCTTGAACCTCATACCAGCCCGCAGACGGAGGCAAGGATTATTGTGCCTATTTTCCAGAAAAGGACGAAAGGCCAAGAGAGGGAAAGTGACCAGGCCAAGGTCCTATGGCCAGTGGGGGCCGAGGGTTTCAACCTTAGGAAATGCAACTACAGAACAGGGCGCTTTCATCTTGCTTCTCACAGGGCCCCTCAGGAGACAAGGAAGGCCCCCTCCTGCCCAGAATTCCCCTCTGTCCACTTGGGGAGTCCTTGTCTAAGGTCTCAGAAACTGACAAGGCTCAGTTCCAGGAGGACTCAGTGTCGGGGGAGCACCAGGATCGGGGGCCTCCATGCCACCTCACTGTGACCTTGAGCGGCTGCTTCCCTGCTGGAGCCCCAGCCCCCGTCCCCACAGAGGAGGGACTAGATGAGCTCCCTTCCCCGATCTGGACGTGCCGGGCCTGCCCAGTCTGGTGTCCTTGGTGTCAATGCTGCCACAGTGCCCAGTACCCAGAGAGCCAGCTCTCCCATTAGCCCTCACTCCTGGGACAGATCTTGGAGGGGGGCATCAGTGGGCCATCAGAGGGATGTTACAGATGCTGCAGGCTAATGCACGGGGACACCAGGGTATAATACATCCAAGCGGTTCCCTCCTGCTCTCTGCACATCAATAATGCATGGGCAGCCGGCGCGGGGCCCATCACAGGCCTGAGGTCAGGTGGCATTAGGAGGCTTCTAATGGTCCTGATCATCTGGGGAAGGCTCCCAAGTGGGATGTGGGCAGCATGGCGGGAAGCCAGGATTCCAGGCACTCAGACCCTACAGGTGGGAGGTTGGGGGTGTGGGCGGCAAGAGGACAGCTTCCATAGACCAGAGCCACATTCAGGGGATGGAGTGGGGTGAGCTGAGGCTTCCTGCAGGGGGCTGGGCGTGCTAGTGACAAGCAGCAGGGGCCCAACCCCTGCAGGCAGGTCACAAAGAACCAGCGGAGTCAGAAACTCAGGGCTGAGAGGACCCCTCTCAGAATCTCCTCTTGGTGATACCTCTGCCCAGAGGCTGTGCAGCCAATGCCTGCACACCTCTAGGGCCCGGGTGCTCACTACCTCCTAGGACAACACACAGCCTGTCTTTAAACAGGTCTGATGGCGGAGAACAGATGTGGCTGTAGTGGCAGCCCAGAGAGCAAGTGCCAACATTGAATGAGAAAGGAAGCTGGATAAAGGGGCTGATGTCGGAGACAGAGGTCCTAGGTCCCAATGCTGAGGGCCCTCTTTGTCTTCAGGCAGCTCTAGGCCACCAACCTGGCCAGCCTTCCAGCTACCACAGTGACAAAACCCCTGCCAGAAGCCTTAGCCCACCCAGGGCCCACGAGTCCCTGTGAACCTGTGAGCTTTGCAGCCCCAGGAAAAACCACCCCATCACGTGGTAGGGGCTGGCGGTAGCTGGACTCCAAGACGCCTCCCTGTGATCCTCATCTTGGAGCATCACACCCTGGATCCTTCTACCACACTGAGCAGAGCTGACCTGTGTCACTAATAGGATGTTGTGGAAATGATGGTGCGATTTCCAAGCCTCGGTCATAAAAAGACACTTTTTTATGTCATAGAAAGGTGCTTCCACCCTGCTCCCTCTTGAATCACTCTCTTTCCCAGGGGAGCCAGCTGCCAACCCACGAGGACATCGGGCAGCCCCGGGATGCCTATGTCGGGAGGAACATGCCGTGCACGTGAGAAGGCCTCTCAGAAGTGGGTGGTCCGGCCCCAGGCGAGTCTTTAGATGACCACAGCCCTGGCCAACACCTTGATGTCAGCCTCCCGAGAGACAAGGAGACAGAACTGCCTGGCTAAGCTGCTGCTGAATTCCTGACCCACAGAAATATGTACTGTTTTAAGCACTAAGTTTTGGTAATTTATCACAACAATAGACAGACAACAAGACCATTCTCAGTAAATACTGGTCAGACAAGTGAATGACTCCACTGGCCAAGAGTGTTTCTCTGCAGCAGAGCCCAGCACGGAACTAGGTTCTCTGGGCCTCCATCCGGGATAGAGAAGAAACTAAAGATGTGGTCCTGGTCCAAGGAGGACTGAGGCGTGTGGAGAGATGATGGCCATAAGCAGCAGGAGCAGTGGGAGAATTCTGGATGGGGCCAGACTACGTGGAGGAGACAAGGAAGGAAGTCAGAGGAAGGGGAGGGAAGGAGGCCAGGGCAGGGCTCGAACTGGGTCACAGATACAGAAGGATGTGGAGAAGAGGCACCCGTCCCCTGGCTCTGGTGTTGACTGCGTATCCTGAGCAGGACCCTCTGAGACAGGAGCTGTTCTCTCTCTTGTCCTGCAGGTATGGAAACAGAGGTGAAGCACCTTGCCCTGGGTCATAACACTGGGAAATGAAGGACCCGAGGTTGCAACTGAGGAATTCAGTGAGCAGAGAGCTAGCAGAAGGCAGCATGACTGAGGCCTGACAAGACGAAGCCCCGAGCCATGGGACTAAGAGGCAGAAGTGCCAGGCGAGGCGGCCAAGGGAAGGCTGCTGGGGTGGGCGCTCACAGGACCACAGAAAAGCAGGGAAAAAGCAGCCTTGGGCAGGGTGGGTGAGGAAGGCCAGGCCGGGAGTATAGGCCTGCATGGCTTGTCCCCAGGTGTACCCTCACCCCTGCCTGCGCCCTACCTCTCTGCAGGATGCCCACCTTTGCTCCTGCTGAGCTTTCTGCCTGGGCTGAACAATTTCCTTCTACAGCTCCGCCCACTCCCCATCATACAGCAGCTAGACCAGGAAGTGTCATCCTCCAGGACGGGGCCCTGTGCTCAGGCCTGGCTGCCCTTCAGCAGAAACCCCACGTGCAGCAAGTTACATCGTCCAGAGAGCTGTCTTCTCCAGCGAGCCCCTGCCTAGGTTATGTGGGGCCCGGGCTGGGCAGGAGGGCTTGGGGCATCCAGGTATCCAGCCCCCATAGAAGGCGAGAGCACCCCCAGCCTGCCTAGTCCCCAATCCTGGGCCTGGTGCAGAGCACGTGCGCAGTGGCTCTTCACAGACTAAATGAAGTGGCGGGAGCAGAGCTCCACCCTGCAAACACGAAGCAGTTCAGAGCACTCTGGGCAATCACATGGAGAAAACATCGTGGCTGTGAATTGTCATGCTGGTCCCTGACAGTCCAAGTCTTTTCTATCATTGCCCCCAGGGACTGCTGGCAACTTCCCGGCTGCGCTGGGCAATAGGCCAGAGGGGGATGTGCTGAGACCAAGTGATGGGGGAGGGAGCAGGAGGATGAGGACACAGGTGGAGGGAGAGCGAAGGGAAGGCACATCCTTGGATTCTGAAACCCCAGTGCTGACAGCCAACCGCCCAACGCACAGGTACTAAGTGGTAATTACTGTAACAGGCCAAGAGCTCGCAGTGGACGGTGGAGATTCTACCCAAGGCCTTACTCTGTGTCCCCCTCGGCCGCTCGCACCTCACAGGCCTTGGGCCTGGTGGGAAGGGCCCTCAGTGGCCATGCAGCTCTCCCTGTACCCAAGAGGAAACGGAGGCCCAGTTTCCTTGAGAGTTGATGGTAGAGTCAGAACTGGAAGCTGGAGCTCCCGTCCCCTGTCCATCACTCAGCAAACGTGGACTGTGCCAGGGGACCCGTGACAACTAGGCCTCAGTCCCTGCACTGGGGGCAAGCCTGAGGCTGGACAGTCTGGACACTGTGGGATAAGTGACTCAGAGGGACTGGCTGTGCCTGCGGAGAGGGGTCAGGAGGGCTTCACAAGAGGTGAACTTGGCTGACGGCGAAAGGAGGAGCAGGCAGCGCCAGGCGGGGAGGTGGCAGCAAAGGGATTCTTCATGGAGGACACAGAAGTGACAAAGGGCGGAGGCAGGACCCTCGGCCCCTCACTCTCTTTGTCCCTCTACTGTCCTCTCAACACCCTACATTGGCCACCAGGCTAGTGCCCCCCGCAGGCCGCTCCTCGGCCCCACACCTCACCCTCATCCCCACCTCCTCCAGCTGCCCCGCTGCGTCCTGACCCTGGTCCCTCTCCATCACCTCGCACAGGGCGTCTGGCTCTTGGGGGCTGCAGAATTCATGCCATCCGACTCAGGCTCTCTGCCCTGGTCCACGCTCCTCCCTGCTTCTAAGCCAGTCCAGATACGGTTTTGCCGCCACCACTCCCAGCTCTGTTCTCTGCACCTTGATCCTGCCCCAGTTCCCACACCACCCCGCCTTCCCTTTACAGACAGGCGAGGAGGCTGCCCCCGCCAGGCCCGCTGGGTCTCTCGGTGGCTCACGTGCATGGCCCGCGGTGGTGAGCGGATGGTGCCTTTGGCCTCAGAGACCACGGCATCAGAACGGAGGCTCCACCACGCGTACCAGCCCTGTGGCCTTGGCCAGCCAGTGACCTCTGTGGCCTTTACTTTCTTCTCTGAAAAATGGAGCAGTGATGCCTCCCTCATAGGCAGGATTAATGAGCTGGCTGCCATGGGCACCACTCAGCATTTGGCCCCGAAAAGTTGAATGATAAGCCTTCATTCAGTGAATGGACAAAGAGTGGGGTCTTGGCAAATGTTCCCAGCCATCCCTCCTGCACTCAGGGCCCGGGCTGGTGTTAGACACAGCCGACGGCCACTAAGCATTTCGAAGGCTAATCACTTGTTTTCACTGCAGGCTGTTCAGCAGGGGAATTATGAGCCATATTTGTGACTCAGAAAGACCCCTCCAGCTACCAAGCTGGAGGGTAGCCTTGGAGGGAGGAAGCAGACCAAGAGACCCGGGAGAAGGCGGCCGTGGTGCTCCAAGGGAGAGGAGGGGAGGCTTGATGGAGGCCGGGCAGCCAAGATGGGCAGCAGGGAGCCTAACTAGAGACACTTAGGGGCAAAAGCAGTGATACCTGGTCCCCCTGGCCTGGGAGGGCAGTGGGGGGATGGGGGAAGAAAAGAGGAAAATATCCACTGACATAGGTGGCTGCTGATGTCTCTGGGTGAGAAGGGGAATGTAGAGGAAAAGCAAATTTAGGGGGGTGGACAGTAAAAATGATGCATTTAGTTTTTGGAGTGTTAAGAGGATGCTTATAGGGCATCTAGGGCGAGTTGTTGTCTGTGGGTACAATGTTTGTGACGCCAAAAGCAACCCTTCTCCAGTATTAAGATACTGCCCCACCCACATGCTCTAACAACACTAGTAAATAGTTTGCCAGCACCATGACCTCTTTCAAGCATTTTATGTGCTTCAACATGCTTAAGCCTCCAACAACACTGCAGAAAGTACTATTATTATTTCCATTGGACAGACGAGAAACCTGAGGCCCAGAGAGGTGACTCCATCTGGCTCATCAAGTTATCAAGAAAGCAGAAACTGAAATCGGTTGCAAATAATTTCTATTGAGTACCTACTGTATGGGAGATCTTTTCAGATTTGTAAGCACTTTAACAGTGGCTGGCACACAGTAGGTGATATATAAATGCTTGCTGGGATGGTGATGATGATGATGACGGTGATGACAGCAAGGAAGACAACAGTGCTGATGGGGGTGGCGCTGAGGATTCACTTCTCCAGTTTGATCTAATCCATTTGGCAGTGTGAGGAGGAAGGGGTCAAGGTCCCCTGACTGAGGAAACTGAGCGGTGATGGTGTGGGAGTTCGTGGCATCATGAGGAGCCCAGGTCGCACTGGCCAGGCATCATCCCATGGGCTTGCTCACGACTCAAATATAGGTACATCCAGGCCCTGCTCATAGCCTCCCTCAACCAGCAACCTGCCACCACTCTGCCCTTCCCCACAAGAGGCTGGCATGCTGGGGGTCTCTTTCCAGCCTCATAATCTGGGACCCTGGCATCTCCAGAGGATCAAACACATCTCTCCTTCTCCGCCAACACAAGGCAAGCTCCGTGACAGGCGGATGAAGGAAGTCTGTGTGCTCCCCGCCACCCACATGCTATCTAAATTCACCGCCAGACAAAGCCTTCTCTTTGTCTGGGTGCCTCCCTCCCTCCCTGCCATTCATGATCTGAGAGATTTCGTTTCCAGTAAGTGGAGGCTGGAGAGACAAGAAAGCAAGCAGGAGAGGGAAAAAAACCATAGAAGGGGGCGGTGAGGGGGGAGTAGGCAACAACATTGAATCAGAGCCAAGTCTTAGTCCCATTGTCCAAGTGACAACTCATTAAAAATATGATTTGTAGACTGTTGAGGGGAGACGCCACCTCTGACGAGCACCTTTCCCCGATCAATGAGGCAGCGTTGTAGCCCATGTCCGCCCAGGGTGTCTGGGAGCCCATGGTTATCACCAGATGCCTTCATGCTCCCATATAGGAGGCCATCTGAGGGCTCCAAAATCCTGATTCCACCCTGCTGAGAAGCAAGGAGTGCCCAGGCGCAATGCTTCCATGGCAACCGTTCCAGGGAAACAGACGGGAGTCCACTCTCCAGTTCTCAGCTGGTCCCCCACGGCTCTCCCAGAGCCTCTCCCTGCTGCAGAATCTCAGCATGTGCATCTCCTGTGGATGACATGACAGGCCAGGCTGCACTGGCAAAAGCCAAATGCTCAGCTCCCCCTGGATGGAGCAGATGGGCCAAGAAAGGGTAGGGTCCTGGAGACGGCAAGGTGCCCTGGCTTCAAGAAGACGGAGGTGGGTCCACTTCTCATCCAGCTCCTTGTCCCCCAGGGAAACTGGGAGACCCAGGATACACTATAATCTGAACAGGGGTCTTGAGAACATTCATCTCTCTGGACCCCGGATTTCTCACCTGTGGAATGAGACGGCTGACCCACATGCCACCCTTCCCCGCCCCAAATACCTCGCGAGCATTTACCATGGACAAAGGCAGTCCTGGAACCAGCACATACGTTTTTGGCTTCCTACAGCCAACATTTGTGACTCCAAGATGCCCAGGGGTAAAACAAGGACAAGATCACATATGTGTCCCTGCAGCTCAGAGTCTAAAGGAAGAAACAGACCAAAACAGTGGCCCCGGGTGAGATTAGGGTGTTGTGGCAGCCCATCAGAAGGAGAGGGCTTGAAAGAAGTAGTCAAGGCTGGAAGCAGTTCTGGCTCTTTCTCTAAACAGAGAGGCCGATGCGACTGGCTGAGGCCCTCTGTCCCCACAGGGCTGACTCCTCCAGGCTCCAGCCACCTTCCCCTTCTCAGGCCCTGGGCCCCCCTCCACCTACCGTCCAGGCCCAACCACAAAGTGAGGCCTTCTCCATCCTTTCCCTTATCCGCTGAGAGACATGGCCCCACATTCCCAGCTCTTTCGTAGAGGTGCCCACTCTTGAGCATAGACTCTGGGATCTGATTGACCTGGGTCTGAAGCCCAGCTGAGCCACACGCAGGCTAGGTGGCCTCAGGCAAGCTGCCTAATGTATCTCGGGTCAGTTTCCTCATCTGCAAAGTGGGGTGGACAGTGACGACTGGTGGGGTTGTCTGCAGCGTTAGTTAGGATACTGTCAGTGCAGGGAGGAGGTTTACCACGGTGCTGGGCCTGCACTCCTCCATTCCCGCTGCCTGCAGGGCCCCTGCAGCCCCATTTTTCTTGGCTGACTCCTGCCGTCTTTCATATCTCAGATGAGATCCCTATCTCTGCCGTGAAAGGTCTCTGACTCTGGGTTGGCACATCTTTGTGTCCCTAAAGGGCCCATGACATACTCCTGTCATTGGACTCACTATCCTGGCCTACAACAGCCCATTGACTCCTCTGTTGTCCCAATAACCTCTGAGCGCTTTAAAAAGAGTCTTGTTTCCAGTAACTCATTTGTTTCAGCATCCTCCGTTTACAGATGAAGCGACAGAGGCTCAGAGGAGACAAATGACTTGCCAAGATCACATGGCTAATTAAACAGAAGGTGGGGTGTGGTGCTCAGCCCCAGCATTTCTGCATAATGACTGCATTTTAATGAGGGCTGTGCAGGCTCTAACCCAAGGCCTAGGTGACCCTGGGACCTGAGGCTTATGACAAAGCTGGGGAGAAAGATATTTTTGGAAAAGGGGCTTTATACAGGGAAATGGCTTACCCATTTGTGAGGCCCTGGGGTTAACCTGTCCTGGCACTTTCCTCATGCCAGGCCCCATGCTGGAAGCTTTCCTACCCCTGCTGTCTTCTGTGTCACCGTGACCCTGTGAAGAAGGGTCTGGATCCATGCCCATGTTGACAGAGGACCAGGAAGCTCAGGCATGGGATTTGCCCAAGGCCACAGCTGGTAACATTGAGACTCAAATTTGCTATTGGCCGCCTCTCAGAGGGCAGGTCCTCTTCCATCCTGCTCTGGCCCAGTCCTGGGTCGTGCGCTGCCAATGGAAAGGATGCCCCTGCTTCAGGCCTTTCCCCCTAGGAATGACAGTCAACCCAGGCTGGAGACCTTAGCATTGTGCCAGGGGTACGTGCCACATCTTCTCAGAGCATCAAGTCTACTTGGAGTTTTAGGGGAGAAAAAAATATTTAAAATAATTTTAAAACCAATCCTGATAAAATCACGGAGAAGAATACAAAATATTATGAGAATGTTTAAGAGAAAACACAAAACTCTCAAGAAATTCATTTAAGCTTCTCTGTGGAAAGGGTTGAGAAATACTGAGCTAGTCTAACCTTCTCACAAAGCAGAGAAAGCATTGGAGCCCTGAGGCATCAGGTGACTGGCTCAAGGTCACACAGCTGGTGAGCTCCCAGCCCCTGGGCGAGGACCCAGAAGAGAAGCACCAGAAGGTCCAGGCTGAGACCAGTGGCTTTGTGGCCAGATGGCCCTGGATTCCAGTTAAGGTTATGCTGCGGGTAACTGCACTGCCTGCGGTTGATCAAGTCGCTTCCCTATGCTTCAGTTTTTCCTTCAGTAAAAAGGGGCAGGGGTCTTGGCAGGATGTGAGCTAACGCTGTCAGGATTCACGAGCACACCGCAGACAGCCAGCCTCCCTGCCTTCCTGTGTCCCCACAGACAGCGTAGAGAAACCTGTGAGCGGAAATGTTCTACATCGGCACTCAGCTGCCCGTCAGGGCGGATCCCAGCCTCTGTCCTCGTTTATAACGGACCGCAGCACCATTAAATCACATTCCACACAGTTCCCCAAATACAGCATCCCTAGGACGATACCACGCTTGGGATAATCTCAGAGCCACCGGAAGCCCGAATTCCCTCGGCCGCCCACTTCTCCTTGGACAGGAAACAGGGACGTCTGAAGACAGAACCCGAAAGATGCCTGCGTGGCCACAGGCAAGGAGCCCTCACGGCCCCTGCCCCGTGTCAGCCCACCGGGGGTTTCCGGGCAGCCTGGAGTAGGATTTCGACATCTCGAGCTGGAGATCATGTCGCAGAGCAGTGGTGGTGACCGGGGAACTCCAGGAAGCCACGCTGTTTCAGAGAAGCGCTTGGAGCTGGGGGAGCACTTTGGGAGGAGCCAAGTGAGGTCAGAGTGGCTCTGTTGTCCTAGGGTAGCGGTGGCCCAGAGAGGGAGGCCCAGGCTCCTTCCTGTAGGGAGGCAACCACAGGACAGGCTGTCCTCTCGGCCGCCCACTGAGCACTGGGCACACGTAACTCTCTTCTGATGAGAACACAAGGCTCAGGGAGGGTGAGTAATGGGCCCTCGGTAGTCACTCAGCCCTTAAGAGAAAGAGTCAGCATCCCCCTCGGCCCCATCAGCCTCTCTCGGAAGGATGTCTGGGCTTCGTCAGACCCTAACTGTACCCAAATTCACCTAATATTCACAAAGTTGTTCTCAGCCATAGACTCCCAATATTATCTCCTATGCCTACAGATGACTCCAGAGAGGCAGACAGGGTAATCATGCCCACTTTACAGGTGAGAACAACTGAGACCATGTGACTTGCTTAAGGCCAAGTCCGGGCTCTCTAGTCCAGCTCCCCAGGTTGCTTCAGAAGAGTGAATACTAGCAACAGCACATTCCCACATGACCGCCACTTGAACGTTGCCCAAATGTTTCACAGCCACCCCACATCCAGTCACGGGCAGCCCTTTCCCACCCACAACCGCCGTGTAAGCAGGAAGTTGTCTATTTTCGTTCTAAAGATGACAAAAGGGGATCAGAGAGTTAAAGTAACTTGCCTAAGGTCACACAGCTAAAACGTGGCAGATCCGGGACTCAAACCTAGATCTTCTAATTCCTCCATACTCTGTCCACTCTGGCCTTCACACTACTGGCCTATGGATGGGATGAAGACATGGGCACTGGTGACAGTGTGGCTCCTGTCTCTGGTGCTCCCGGGCCCCACGGCTCTGAGCCTCTGCCTCCAAGGTCATCCAGCAGCAGCTATTGAAAGACCTGCTGGGGGTGGGGCAGCCAGGGAGCCCATGAGTGCACCCAGGTGGGGCAGGACCACCAAGGACACTCCCGCCTGCAGCTCCGCCATTGCCCGCACGCCGCTACACTTGGCAAAACTGGAGTGGTTGGGAGAGGAAGGAATAGACCTTGAGAAGCTCAACATGGTTCTGGAATGACCCTGCCCACGTCTCTCTCCAGTCCTGGCAGGGTGAAACCATGACAGCATTCTGCGGGCAAAGAATGGGGAAGAAGGAGGAAACTAAGATGCCCCGAGAGGTTGGCTCTGGGAAAGGTGTCCTTTTCCTTCATTTGTTCATTCTATGCATATTAATAAACACCCCTCCTGGCACAAGCCTGGGCTAGCAGCTCTCACATTTCTCCTCCATTGATTCCTACAACCAACCCTCGGGAAGCCCCACTCTGTGCCCAATACCACACAGACGCTGAGGCAGCAGAGAGGCGGGAGAAACCAGGAAGTGAGCACTGCACGAGGAGTCCGCAGTCCCAGGGGCCAGCCCTGGCTCTGCCATTCATTCCCAGCCAGGTAAACCTCGTGGCCTCAGGGGGCCTTGGTCTCCTCATCTCTGAGGCTTCTGAGGGTCCACCTTCAGGGTCCCTGGAGTAGCCCCCTCTAGGTGCCACTTGTCATGACTCATGGTCCCTGCCCTGGGGTGGGCAGAAGCATCCTTGGTGAGGGCAGCCAGGCCCACAGGAAGGCAAGAAGGAGCAGGGACAGCTGGCCAGGAGTGAGGGCTCAGTCCTCCTGTGCCTGGCCAGAGGCTGGCCATTTTCTCTCCTCTCATCAGGCTTAGCCAGGGAGGGTTGAGAAGGAAGAGAGGAGCCCATTCCTGGGCACCTACCATGTGCCAGCCCTGGCCAAGCATTTTCACATATGGTATCTTGTCTAATTTCTAAGATAACCCAGTGAGGAAAAACTGAGGCTCAGAGAGGGGAAGTGACTTGCCCCAGATCACACAGCTAGGACAGGGAGGAGCCGTGGCAGGAACCCAGATCTGTTTGCCTTCAAAGAAAGAAGGCAAGCCGCCTCTTCTCTTTCCTTCTTCCTTGTCCCCCAGCATCTCCCCACACTGCTTCCTCCCTGTGGCTGAAACATGTAGACAGAACTGGAGGAGCAATGGAGCACCCACGGGCGGTGGGAGGGGAGCCCACCTATTCCCCACCTCTGCCTTCTCCCAGCAGCGTCTGGGTCCCGAGCTGCCTTTCCACAGTGGCGGCAGTTTGCTCACTCCCACAGCCCCTGACCCATGCCCACGCTCCCGTCCACCCTCGCCTCAGTGACTAATGGGCCCCGCTGCTGACAAAGCTGCCCTCTCTGGGCTCCACAGTGGAAACAAACCCCGGCTCCTTCCTCTTTAATCCTCACCCCCGTCTCCTTGCCCTGGGGTCTCCTGCCAGGTCCCACGTCACACTGAGATAAGCCACGATACAGGCGAGTCACACTGAGGCTGCAGCCACTCGGCTCTGCAGCTGCCTGAAGACACGTTGCCCTCTTTGTCTGCCTTCCTGTGTGTGTTGGGAGAGGAAACAGGGTATAGAAATGGATAGCCCTGGTTTTGATTTCCAGCTCAACCACTGATGGTGTGACCTTGTGCCCATTGCCTCACCCATCTGAGCAGCCTAAACGTCTCAATTTGTCAAATGCAGGGCTATTTTGGAAACTACAAGCCATAATGGCTGTTGAATGCAGACACATGGTAGGTTCTTAACAAATTGTTGCTCTTCCCTTCAACCGTCTGAGATGTGCTGAGAGGACTGAGGGCTGGGGCATTCGTTTACACTGATTCGCCAAGAGAAACAATAGAAAATGCTCTCCCTACTCTTGACTTGATTTGAGGAAAGACAGACAAATGCTTTGAATTGATCTTAACTTGTAATTTCACCCTTAATTCTATACCATCTTGAATTGGTCCCTGAATATATCTGGCCTCTGCAACCAGTGGTTCCATGTGAGACTGGCACCAAATCTTATCTGTCCATCTGTCCATCCAGAAATCCATCTACCCACCCACTCATCCATTCACCTTCCATCCATCCATCCAGCTAGCCATCCAGCCATTTATCCATCCATCCATCCATTCATCCATCCAATCATCCATTCTTCCATCCATCCATTTGTCTGTCCTTTTATTCTTCCATCTATCTATCCAACCATCCATCCATCCATCCAATATTTGAATATCTACTATATGCCAGCCACAGTGGGGGCCCCCAACAGCAAGGCACTTCCAAACTTTCCCCCACTACTGTTGGTTCAGACCCACACCATGGGCAGTCAATAATTACTTTTCCACTGGTTGGATATGGAGAGAGAATGAGGGCTGCCTCCCTTCTCAGAGTCTGGCTTGCTTGACATTGCCTTTCTTCTCTTCCACATGTGAGCCTCCTAATGAGTGACTCTTATGTGAATAATTATTCCTCACAGGGCAGGGCATTCCCTATAAGGGCAGAAGCTTTCACTGAAGTACTTACCACTTACATGCACACACATAACCCCCCTCCCCAGTTTTAACGGTGTGTCCAGAGTGCATGTGTGCAAAGCACTGTGAGGGGCCCACAGTTGATTCTCATGACTCTCACCTTCCTCCCCATTGGGTCAGTACGATGCCTTACCCATAGGAAACATTTCCTTCCTCTATCACATCATCTTCATTTATTTTCAGCATAGCATCCCTCCCTGCCGAGAATTTCCAGTTTCTGTGCTTGTTTGAGGGGCTGTATGATAGAGTAGTGAAGAGCGCAGGTCCTAAAGCCAGGCTCCCATGGTTCAAAATCCATCACTCCAACTGTGTGACCTTGAAGAAGTTGTTGAAGAACTCTGTGCCTCAGTTTTACTATCTGTAAAATGGGGATCAGTAACAGAACCAATTTCATGGGGTTGTTGTGAGGATTAAATGAGATCAGGTCGTGTTTCTAATGGGGGGCAGTACCACATTCTGATGGGGCATTTTTCACTGTGAGTAGGTATTTGGGGGCGTCCCAATGACTGAGGTGGGGCATGGGGAAGGGTGCCACTGAAAACAGGGTGCAGGCACCAGAGATACTAGATCTTGCAACATGTCATACATCCACTCAACAAAGAACTCCCCTTCAAAATGCCAACTGCCCCCTCACTGAGGAACTCTGTACAAAAAGTGCTTCAGCGGGGGCTGGCACATGGTAGATGTCCACCAAATGTCAGCTGTGACTCGTTCACTGCCCCCTGCCATGTAAGCTCCATAAGAGCAGGAAAGGACCTTGTCTGTCTGATTCAATGCTGCCAAATCTCCAGCACCAAGGACAGGGCCCAACATATGGCAGGCACCGGGCGAATGAAAGAATGAAGGAATAGTATGTGTTCAATCAATGATCGGTGAGTGGCTGTTTGGTGAAACATGTCAATTCCAACCACAACTAGTCGCTGAGCAGCTCCAAACCACATGATAAGGGGAGATGGTGGAGGAACAGCTGCCCCTCTCTGCATGCCCAGTCGCTCCCTTCCTCCAAGGTCTGACCCTGCTGGAGATGATCCCTGGGGAGCCTGTAGCTGTCTTTCACTGGTGAATACTGTCTACTCATAAAGGCTTCTTTCTTATCCCCCACCAGGATGGGGGGCAGGACCCTCCTCACTTCTTTCTCTGTTCCTGGGCACAATGGACTTTGCCCTTGGTAGGGTCAGCAGATATGAGTGGTTGCATTTTTCTCCCTTTCCTTGCATGTATGCAATAAGGCACCTTCACATTAATGTGGACACACCTGATCAAGCAGAGTGCTCTGGAAATGGAAGGGGAAGCGGTGAGGAGAGGGACTTCCTGAATGTTCTGAGCAGGATAGATTAACCAGAAAACTATTTCAACCTTTGTCAAACATTTTCCCATTCTTTGTCCCCCCTCCTCCTTCGTGACATACAGAATCTGTCCCTACCATACAGAGCTCAGAGGCCAGCCAGCCTTTTGAAATTCATGTCACGGAAACTTTGCACTGAACTGTGCCTCCTGCACACAGGGAGAGAACTGAATCCACCAGGTCCTGGTACTGGAGGCTCCTACTCTATGGGGAGATTGCCACGTACCAAGTAAGGCCACAGTCAGGGCGTGCTGGCCAGATGGGCAGGATGTAGAAGCTTTGGGAGATTATGTCAAATGGGGCTGAGTTCCTGACACTCCTCAGAAGCTATGTTTTAGGGGTTAAATGTCTAATAGGAGCTTATGTTCTTGAATTTACCTGCGTTTTCTTACTTATTTTGGTTTTGGTTTCCTGCAAATTGTGTTCAGTAGATGGTATTAGTCAGTAAGATCCTGGCTAAGCATGGGTTTATAGGTGTGTTCATTCAAGGACAGAATAAGATGAAAGCTCATGTCTCATGGAGCTTGAAGCCCAGCACACTCACAGAGAACCTGTCAGGCGCTGCCCAGTGCTGGGAAGCAGGCCAAGCCCCCTCCGAGGACGACGAGGTGGAAGGCGGGGTAGAGGGGAAAGGGTGGCCGGGGAAGCTCTCTGAGCAGGTGCCGTGTGAGCAGAGGCCTGCAGGAAGCAAGGCAGCCAGCAGCACAGACCTCAGGAGAGCTTCCACATCAGCCAGAGTCTCATGAATCCTGGTTCTGGAAGGTGTGGGGTTCTGCTCAAAAGCTGGGGGTCTCAGCAGCACCAAAGGAGTGAGGTGGTTTCTTTTCCTAAGTTTCTCCTCTCTGTGGACTTTCAGCCCAAAAAACCCAGAGATGGTGATTTCCTTCGAGCCTCTCACAACCCTCAGGGTCAGAAAATTCTTCTTTACGTCTCACTTAAGTCTGGCCCGTGCCGGTTCAGCCCTCTTTTTCATATTCACCCCACTGAGGATGTGGAGCACAGAGGGGTCGCCGTCACCTGGATATCACCGTGGTGAAGTTGTCAAACTTTTCCACTAAAGTAAGTCTGAGCGGCGAGGACACTGAAAGGTTTCCCTCACGGAGGTCCAGGGACATCGCCCAAAGCAGGCCCCACAAGCCAAAATGCCTTTAGTCTCATGTTTCATCTTTAAAATCCATGCACATATAAAATTCTACTCCACAATCTATGCATGTATCTATCCATGTGATGAAATATACATGTATTCAATTCTGCAAGTGAGAGATGAGCCAAGTCTGTGCTGTGGTTCCCAGGCCTCTGGCACTCTGCAAGGACCCCTGGGGACATGGGTCCCCACAGTTGAGAAGCACAAAGCAGGAGAAACCCCTGGCCTGGGGGTTCTAACCATAACTTGCTATGGACACACAATGTGCCTTTCCTTGAACAAAGGGAAGGGCCCTTGTGGCTCTTGGTCCCACCCTTCCAGGCAGCTCATGTCTCTGAAGACCCCAGTGGAGGGTAGCACGGTGGGGATGACTGAAGCCGGCACTAGCCTGGGGTGTGAGTGTGGGGATATGGGAAGAACCTTCTGGCCAGAGGCTCTCTCCACTGGAGGGAATACAACAAACCAAGAGTGTGGCAACAGGGTCACAGGCCTCCCAGGCGGGGCTTTAGCAACTGCCAGTAGCTTCTAAGAGATCTGGTACTTCACATGGTGCTTGGCACATATTTGTTGAATGAATAAATGAATGACAAATGAGTGAATGAATGGCTAAGTCACAAAGAACTAGCGAATGCCCCCAGCCTAGATGATTCTAAGGTCCTTTCTGGCCCCAAATAGCATATTTGAGGTGGCTTCCCCACCCCTTCTGTTCCCACTGTAAATAAATAACTTGATGTACTGCCTGCTGGCCCCATAGTTTCTCTGTGACTAATGCAGTAAAAAGAGTCATAGATTATAAACCACTAATTGTATTTAGACAAAAATTATCTTCCATAAAAACAACAGTAATAATGGGTACCGAAGGCCTGGGCCTCCACTAATCACCTCCCATCCGTTATCCATTTAATTCTCATGCCAACTTTCCATCAACTCCATTTTCAGGTTAGAAACCAGGGACTTTGCAAGGTGACATATTTGCTGAGGAAACAAGGCACGGGACTGTGGCTCTGAAGTCCTCAATCTTTGTTCTCTGCTTGGCTGTGGAGGCAAGGGCAGTGGGACTTGCCCTCCTTCCCAGTGCAGCCTCCCAGTCATACTCCTCCCAGTAAGAACAGTTTAAGGGATTTAGTATTATTTATGCCCACGAACATGGGGCACAAGAGTTTCTGTCCAGGGAAGTTATGCATGGAGGTGGCAGGTCCCAACTGGGCTGTGGTGGCTCCTGAATCAGGGCACCTGTCCCCAGGTTTCTGTACCCTGAGTGGCCTGATGTGGGGAATCACATCCCATGGGGGTGATGCTCTTAGCTAAGCCAACCCAGCCAGGTCTGTAGCAGGTGCTGTCAGTGCTCTGCCCATCCCACCTTGCCCCCTTGTCATCCCTTGCACACCGGCATGACCTCCACAGCCAGCACTGTGCCTCAGCCACTGGAACTCACTTTGCCTGCCTGCACAGATGGCTGGAAGTGCCTGGGAACAGAGTGCCCCCACCCAGGGGCCAGCTCTTAATTATTGGCTGATGGATGCAGGGTATAAATGCCCTGGCTCCCTCACAGACACTCAGACCAGGTCATGAGACAGTCAGGCAGGCCCAGCATGTGACCTGGTGCAAAGGCATAGCTCCTGGGCCAGGGGAGCCACGCTGGGGAGCTCACTCCAGGAATCACCCCTCAACACTGCAAAGTGCACACCATGACTTTCATTTTTCAGATGAGGAAACTGAGGATGGCAACAGGATGGGAACTCAGGTCTGTCTGATTTAAAGGCGCAACGCTTGCCGTGGAAGAAGGGATGGGAAGAGGGTAAGATAAATAGCTCAACTGTGCTGTGCAGACCTCAGGGTTAGGAAGAGGAGGGGAGGGAGAGGGGAGAAGATGCAATGAGGAGGAAGCTGGTCTACAGCTCCTGAGCTGCCAACCCTGCGCGCGAGAAGCAGGGCCAAAGAAGGGGAGGGGACCTGGGGCCAGCAAGACACTTGATCCTGAGAACACCCTGGGCCAGCCAGGACCTAGAGGGCACTGCTGCAGGGCACCCCTGCTCCCAGACCTGGCCCCCCAGCTTCGCCATACACCCATGCTGGCGCCAATTACCCAGGACCCAGTCCCACAGCTGCCCACCTCCGAGGCTACTGGCAACTCCCACCCACCTTTCTGGCAGGGGATTGAGGAAAGGGGAAGGAATCCATTTCTTTTTCTAATTATAAAAATAGTACATATTTGAATATTTCAGAAAGTATAAAAAGAAAATAAAAATGACTTCTAATCCCACCCCAGAGATCTCCACTGTTCACACCTGGTGTCCTTCCTGGTAGACCCCTTTCTATGCAAATGGACAGTTTCGTTTTATTTTTTATGTCTGTTAGATGTACTACATTTTGCATTTATTGATAAATTATCAATTTTTCAAATGTCTTTTCAAGTCGTTGAATGTCCACCTATGTCACCACCTTTAATAGCTGCATGTTATGGTGTTGCGTAGATTGATCATGTTTTATGTAAACCATCCCTGACTGACAGACTATCGCTGGATATACACTAAACAATGTTGCAATAAACATCTTTAAGATGTGTCTTTCTCGGGGCCAGTTAAGAACATGGATCAAAAGTCTTAAAAAGGCACCATTCCCTTTGACCCAGTGATTCCACCCAAAAGCATTTGCTCATCTTAAGGAAGTAATCAGATGAAATAAGGCCACCGGCATGGAGAATCCAGAGAAAACCAGACAAGCAGGCACGTTATCAACACAGGAACTAAGGCAGCAATGGAAGGACATTCTCTTCTTGAGGTTAGCGCCAGGTCAGGAATGTGGTTTTCTATGTAAATATTATTTGTCTTTTGGTCCTGAGTGCCCGGCATGGAGTTGGCACTTAACAAACGTGGCATGAAGGCTGAGATTGGTCTCAAATGCAAGGTAGGAACCAAGCTAGAAGTCAGAGCCTTTGCAAAGGCTGGCTTGATGCTAAGACCCCAGGCTACTGGCCTCAAATTCCTCTGCATGAGGCTAAGAGGCCCTCGGTTTCAGGAAGAACAAGTGAAGGGACCAGGGGCCAGGCAGGTGACCAGAAGCCCTGGCTTTATGGAAAAGTGACACACCAAAACCAGATGTCTCCTTGCCTTGTCCCTGATCATAGAGAAGCCATTTCCCCTCCCTCCCCCACTTCCTTGAACTGTTGAATGGGAAGCAGTGGCCCACACACTCACAAAAAGCAATCAAGGAGGTAACATGTGAATACAGACTTTAACACCGCCATCATCACCACCATCGTTGCAACAATAAGAAAGGTACTTAACATTTATTGAGTATCTATTACCTGCCGGGTCCCATTCCAAGTGCTTCAGCTATGTTAATCTTCATGCTAACTCTATGGCGTTGATGCTGTCACCATCACCACTGTATAATGGAGACGTGGAGCTGAGCAGTCACCTCACAGCTGGCCCCATAGCTGGCCTGATACATTTTTGGGGTCTGAACCCAGCAGCTTCCCCCTGGGCCGGGACTACTAATCTGAAGGCCACATGCCCTCTGCCACCCTTCAGCTGGGTCCTTTGGGCTGCTTATTGAGCCTCTTTGAGACTTGAGCTTCCTTATCTGTAAAATGGGGACACTGATTGTTGACGAATCTCCATGGACTGATGCACTCAGGAGCATATGGCACGCTGCTTGGCCCTCAACCCAGCTCAGAGTGTGGTGGTTCTCTCAGTAGAGGACCTGAGACAGGAGCCCTAAATGAGGGCTACCCTCTTTTAGCAAAACCTGATGTCCATGTGAAGTGTCCCCAGTCAACACACAGTCACCCTTCTCTTCTCCTCGCAGGTCAGAGACAGAACGAGGAGTCTCTGTTTTCAGTCACCGCAGGGACTCCTTCCAACCTTCCAACAAGCTCTAGATAGTGCCAACTGGAAGGTGTGGGTGTAGGAAGAGATTTATTTGAAATGGGTGACTTCCCACTTGGCACTTCTTGGTCAGGGTGGGTCACCTTTGGGCATCCATGGCTGGCCATTTACCCAGCCCCTAACTGAGCCCCTCTCACTCCCACCGGGTGGGTTTCAGCAAAGGCAAAAATCCCTGAGAAGGATTCTTGACCTGAGGGTCTCAGGTTTCTTCTGGGCTGCAGGTTCTCTCTGCACTCTCTGACACCTTATGGCATATTTTGTGTGTGTGTGTGTATGAGGGCGTGTGTGAGAGAGAGAGATGAATGAGAACAGTTCCGGGGAGAGGCCCTGTAGCTGTCAATGCAATCTCACTGGGGTTCTTTAATTCCCAGGAAAATTAAGAAATGCTACGACAAAGTGATTCCCCAAGGAACGCCATTACAGAAGTCAGTGGCATGCTCTCTGCGGTGGAACAGAGCTCACTTTTGCCCCACACAGCCCTAACTCGCTTTGTCCTCATCAGCTGCGTGGTCTTGGATGAGGCACCTCATCAATCTGGCTCCTGTTCCCTCATCTGCAGAATGAAGTAGTTGGCCCTGTGAGTGGCTTTCAGCCTGTGCTCTATGGAGCTCCAGGGGGCACAGGGAAGAGTGGTGGCCTGCGGGGGAGGAGAGGGAGGATGCGGGGGCCACCTCCATCCAACCAGAGCAGCTCTGGCTCTTATAGAGCCTGCATGAGGCGCTACTCAGATAAATAGCTCTGCAACTTAAAGCCAAAGTTAAAACAAAGCCCTGGCCCGGCTGACCGCTCAGATCCTTTTTGGCTTCGAGTCTGGACTCTGGCCCAGGCCGAGCTGGTTCTTTAATCCTCAGAGGTAGTCAAGCCTCCTGTTAAGAGCCAGGCACCTGGGTGGATACTGTCTCTGCCACTCACTACGCACCGTGACCTCACGTGTCCCCTCAAGTCTCTCGCTTCCCAATCTATAAACTGCACATACCTACCTCATAGGGTTGTTGTGACAACCTAGTGATTAAATTAACTAATACAAGAGGTAACAAGTGTTGGCGAAAATGTGGAGAAAAGGGAACACTTGTGCACTGTTGGTGAGAATGTAAATTGGTGTAGCCACTATGGAAAACAGTATGGAGGTTCCTCAGAAAATTAAAAATAGAACTACCATATGCTCCAGCAATCCCACTTCTGGGTATTGACTCAAAGGAAATGAAAACACTAACTTGAAAAGTTATCTGCTACCCCTATGTTCACAGCAGCATTATTCACAACAGCCAAGACATGGAAGCAATGTAAGTATCCATCAATGAATAATGCATAAAGAAAATGTAGTATATCTCTCTTTCTCTCTCTCTCTCTCTCCAATGGAATATTGTCCAACCATAAAAAGAAGGAAATTTTGCCATTTTTGACAACCTGGCTGGACCTTGAGGACACTATGCTAAATGAAATAAGTCAGAGAAAGATAAACACCATATGATCTCACTTATATGTAGAATTTAAAAAACAAAACAAAAACAAAAACTGAACTCATAAATACAGAGAACAGATCGGTGGTTGTCAGAGGCGGTGGGGGTAGGAGGTGGGTGAAGGGTGTCAAAAGGTACAAACTTTCGGTTATAAAATAACTAAGTCCTGAGGATGTGATTACAGCATGGTGACCATAGTTAATAATACTATATCACAGACTTGAAAGTTGCTAACAGAGTAGATCTTAAAAGTTCTCATCACAAGAGAAAAAAATTTGTAACCATGTGTGGTGATGAATGTTGTGGTGATCATTTTGCAGTGTATACGCACACGGGACATAACGATGTTGTATCCAATGTTATCTGTCAATTATATCTCAATTAAAAACAACAAACTAATAAATCTAAAACATCTCACCAGACACACAGCAGGTGCTCATGTGTTAGCAGCTACTTTCTGTCTCAGACTCCAGCACGAGGCCTCAAAGGTGGAAGTTAATCAATAAATGGCTGTTAAATCAATGAGGAAGAGAAGGAACAAATTTCCAGAGTCTAAAATTCCATAAATTGACTCTCTAAGTGAGCAACACTCAAAGCATTAGGCCAGTGCTTCATAAGCTTAAATATGGACACGAGTCACCTGGGAACCTTATTAAAACATAGACTCTGATTCAGCAGGTCTCTGGGCCTCAACATTTCTGAGTTTCCAGGGGAGGCCAACCCTGCGGGGCCGCGGACCGCACCTTGAGTAGCAAAGTGGTCCATCACCGGTCATACTCCATAGTGTGCAAACTTTCCACCTGCAGTGGGCCAACCACTCAGGACCCTGGGAAACATCCATAGACTGGGTGCTATTTATCAGCCACTGGGCGACCAAGCCCAGAGCACCCTTGTGCTGGGTTCTCAGGAACTGACACGGCAGTCAGTGTGAAACCCTGAGCTCATGTTTGGGCTCTACCCCGAAGTGCTGTTGGGCAAGTCCCTCAGCCTATCTGGGGCTCAGCGCCTTCATTTGCAAAATGAGATCAGCAACACCCTCCATGCCCAGTTCTCAGAACTTCTGTGAGGGTAAAAAGTGATAACAGCTGGGCCCATCCAGGGGCCATGATTAACCGGCAGGCTTCATTTCCAAGCTCTCCTCTTCACGCCTTGAAGTCTTCCTCAGAGGGGAACTGACAAGCACTGTTGTTTGCATAATGGCATGTAAGGGGACCGGAGAGGAAGTTAGGCCGCTAAATTTAGCAGGTCCTTACGCCCCCTCACCCAAGGCTCAGCCCACGCATTTCACCATGAGTAGGTGCCTTTCTATATTTAACTTCTGCCTGCACCTTCCACTTGAGCTCTGACACTGAAAACCCCAGGAGGATGTGGTGAGGAGGGAAGGGAAGTTCACAAAATGTGATCGGGGGCTGACATCACATGAGGTACCATCTGCACCTTCAGGTGTGTGGTCTTCCTGGAAGAAACCGGAAAGGTTCCTCAGCTTCTCCCCCTTTCCTCCTCTTGGAGTGTAAGACCCACCTGCCCAATGCACAGCCAGAGACCACAATGCCCTTTAGAACAACAGTACTGAGTAGGGGGTATGCGGCCACTGGAAAGTCCAGCAGAAGTCACTCAAGGCAGGAAAGTCTCAAATGCCCTCCATATGGCAGTCATGGTGCTAGGTCCATTCAGACAGGTGACCTAGTTTAATCTGCACAAAAGCATCACTCAGTTGTCGTCATACTCAGGCCACAGGTGAGCAAGCAGAGGCCCAAAGGGATGAAGGGAGCTGAACAAAGCCTGTGATGGGTGGAGAACACAGGCCAGTTTCCAAGGCTATGCTCAGAGTCCATCCACACTCGTCTTCTCACTCGAGCTCCTCTATAGGAGTCTGTCGGGGAGGCCAAGGGTTCAAGCCTCACCCTAGTCATCACTCAGGAGTATGACCTTGAATTGGTCACTCCCTTCTTGGGGTCTCAATTTCCTTGCCTATAAAACAAGCCCATTGGGCTGGTTTTCTGTTTCATTTCTGAATGTCTTCTTGGTGACATCAGAATCTGACGGTCAGAGGAAGTGAGAATGAATCCTGGGATTGTTCTTCAACTTTCAAACCACAGAGTGACCTCTAACCTTTCCTTATCTGCTGGTCTGCATAAGTGATTCTGCTGCGATCACCAGTGGAGATCACTCAGCCACCCCTCATTCTTCCAGGGAACTCTCACTGAAGCCCCCTGTGCTGAGCAGGTGGACAATCACTGGAGGGACGGAAATGAAGTGTGGACCCCACACCAGGTTCCACCTCCAAATAGGGAGGAAAGACCTGGGAAAAGAGTACATAGCCCTATAATGTGGTCAGTGCAGTAATGGAGATCCCACGGGGCCCAGAGGCCCGTGCCTAACCCAACCTGGAGGGGTTGGGGAAAAGAAGTGGTGGGAAAAAGACAAAACAAACATCAACACTCTAGGCCAGCAATTCTCAAAGTGCGGTTCCCGGACTTGCGGCATCAGCATCATGTGGAAACTTGTTAAAAATGCAAATTCTTGGGCCCCATCCAGACCTTCTGAATCAGCAGTCTGTTTTCACAAGGGCTGCAGGTGATTCTGAGGCTCTCTCAGCTTGAGAACCATTTGGCTTCGGACAGGCCTTTGGAAGACCTTGAACTGTGGGCTCTCTCGCTCCTTTTTGGAGCTTGGCTGGGAAAAGTAACAATTCAGGAAAGTGGTCTGACAAGGTGCCCTCCAATCTCTCGACTGGACAACCCAGGTGCTCCTTTATGTGTTAGATGCCTGGAACATTCCATATCTGGACACCTTGCCTCCCCCCACTGATTACATCCCTGAGCTCTGCCCTTGGCTGTTACTGAGGATGGTTACAAGAAACATCCATAGGAAGACTCTCTCTCAATTGCTGTAAAGTGATTGTTTTTGATCAAGTTACACAAAGCTCCTTCTATAAAACTCACATTGAGAATGCAATAGTGAGCAACAACTTGGCAAAGACTTTCTAAAAATGACAACACCCAGTGTTGGTGAGTGTGTGCGGGAAAGACGTATATAGACACACACACACACACACACATTCCTGGTAAGCATGGAAATTGATACCGCCTTTCTGGAGAAATAACTACCAAAAGCTTTTAAAAACGTACCTCCCCAGACCTAGAAATTCCATTTTAGAAATTAATCCTAAGGAAATCGTCATGACGGTGTATGAACATTTCACTTCAAGAATATTCACATTAGCATTGTTTATTATAAAAATCAGAAACAACCTAAATGTTTAAAACAAGGGGTTGATTGCTAGGGGGCTATTCATTCATTCGGCAGACATTTATTGAGTAGTCACTGTGTGCCAGCTAATGTACCAGATGCTAGTGAACTAGCAGTAGGTAAAGCAATGAACAACACCTCCGTCCTTCTGGAAGGGGAGACCGCCAGTTGACCAATGAGCAAATACAACATACCACGCATGTCAGCAGGTGATGGGTGCTATGAGGGAACAGAGCAGCAGGGAGAGTGCTGGGGATGGGGTGACAATTTGGAACAGAGAGAAGGTGAGACAGTGAGCTATGCGGGTATCTGGGGACACATTGCAGGCAGAGGGAACTGCCTTTCAGGCGACGGAAATAGCAAAATAGACCATGAGTGCACAGCATTCTGGGTGTGTCTGAGGAAGAGCAGAGACGCCACTGTGACCAAGCAGGGGGAGAAGGGTCATGGGCAGGATGACCTTGCAGGCCAGTCAGCAACTTTGGCTTTTACTCTGGGCGAGAAGGGAGGGCTCTGAGCAGAGGACAGACTCTAACTTGTGTTTTAGACACAACCCTCTGGCTTCTGGCTTAAGAACAGATCCTAGGGGACAAGTGTAGAAGTCAGGACATTGTTATGAGGCTATTGCAATAATCCATCCACGCTAGAGATGGCAGCACGTGACCCAGGGTAGTGACAATGGAGATAAGACATGGTCAACCTTCGAGTGTGTTTTGAAGGCACATTTGTTTTTTCTGCAGAGGGATGCCTGCCTGGGGGTGAGCACGTGTGGCTGCCCGAATAGACGATTGCTTCTCCAGAAGCTGAGAAGGATGAGAACAAGCAAGAAGAGCGTGTGCAATGCCTTGAGAGGAGGCAAAGGAGTCACCAGTGGATGCCCCACAAACCTGTCTGGTTTCTCTGTTGGACGTTTCTGAAACAGGAAGCTTCATAACGTGCGGGTACCAAGCTTTTATACTTGAGATCTGGGAGCACTGGCTGCCTGCTTAAATTCAAAGGCAAGCAGAGAAACGCAATTTAAAATAAGGATGTGATATAATTTTTCAGTTATCAGATAGGCAATGATTTAAAAAGAATGATAACAGCCATAATGTGGGTGTATGGAAACAGCACACTCCTACGCTACCAGCGGAAGCTTAAATGAGTACCACCTTTTGGGGGCGCTTGGTAATATGTGATTGAAGCCCTTTCAAAAAGCCTTTTCACGTCAAAGGAACTAGAACAGCTGAAAAAATTTTGAAAAAGAAAAATAAGGTGAGAGGAATCACTCAATCTGATTTTGAGGCTTGTTAAATAATTAGAGTAATCAAGACTGTGTGGTATTGGCAGAAGGACAGATAAATAGATTGCTGGAATAGAATAGGGAGCCCAGAAATAGTACCCCTCAAGAGCAGATCCTTGACAAAGGTGCAAAAGCAATTCAATGAAGGAGGGATAGTCTTTTCAACAAGTGGTACCCGCACAACTGGCTGTCCATAGGCAAAAACAATGGAACTCAACACAATCATACTCTTTATACAAAATTTAACCCAAAATGTGTCATAGATTTAAACATAAAGTGTAAAATTGTCAAACTTTTACAAACAGCGTAGGAGAAAATTTTCAAGACCCAGAGCTCAGGGAAGAGTTCTTAGACATGACACCAAAAGCACAATCCATAAAAGAAAAAAGTCAATAAATTGGGCTTCATCAAAAAGAAAAACTTTTGCTCTGCAAAACACCCTGTTAAGAGGATGAAAAAAAACTACAGATGGGGAGAAAATATTCACAAACCATATATTGGACAAAGGACTAGTATCTAGAATATATAAAGAATTCTCAAAACCCAACAGTGAAAAACAATCCAATTAGAAAAGGAGCAAAAGATAGGAAAAAATATTTCACCAAAGAGAATATACAGAAGGCACATAAGCACATGAAGAGATATTCAACATCATTAGCCATAGCCAAATGCAAATTAAAACCACAGTGAAATACAATCACACGTTGCTTAACAATGGGGATACATTCTGAGAATTGTCAGGCAGTTTCATGGCTGTGCAAACATCATAGAGTGTACTTCCACAAACCTAGACAATATAGCCTACTACACACCTAGGCTGTATGGTACTGATCTTATGGGACCACTGTCGTATATGCGATACATCTTTGACAGAAACTTCACTATGCAGGGCATGGCTGTATCACTACACAGCTATTAAAACAGCTAAAACAAGAAATAGTGACAATACCAAATACTGGCGAGGCTGTGGAGAAGGTCTCTCATACATTGCTGCTGGGAATATAAAATGGTACAGCCCCTCTGAAAAACAGTCTGGCAATTTCTTAAAAAACTAAACATATACTTGGCATAGGAGCCAACAATAGTACCCCTGGGTATTTATGTCAGAGAAGTGAAAACTTTTGCCTACATAACTTGTACACAAATATTCGTAGCTTATTTGTAAAACGCCAACAACTGCCCTTCAACAGGTGAATTGTTAAACAAACTGTGGTACATCCATACCATGGAATATTACTCAGCAATAAAAAGGAACAGACTATTGATACAACAACTTGGATGGATCTCAAGGACAACATAGCGAGTAAAATAAAAACGTTCTCAAAAGGTCATATGAGGTATGATTCAACTTAAATAACATTCTCAAAATGACTGAATTGGAGAAAGAGAGGACAAACTAGTGGTTGCAGGAGTTGGGAATGGTCGAGGGGAGAGAGATGGGTATGACTACAAAAGTTTAGCATGAGGGAGATCTTTTGGGTGACGGAATAGTTCTGCATCCTGATTTGGGTGGTGGGTCCGTGAATCTACACATGTGATAAAATGAGAGAACGATACGCACACACTGTAACAATGCCAGTTCCTGGTTTTGACCTTGTGCTGTAGTGATGTAAGATGTAACCATCGGAGAAAACTGGGTGAAAGGGATGTGGGACCTCTCTGCACTGTCTTTGCAACTTCCAGTGAATCTGTAATTATACTTCAAAAAAAAAAAGGCTTTTAAAAAAACTATCCTGAAAACAGAAAAAGAAGCATATGCACTTTGACATCAAAATTCCACTTTCTGAATTTATCTTAAGGTAATATCAAAAAGACATTAAAAGTCACTAGATAAAGTTTATCTCAAACTTGTTTATAATAGTGGAAAAATTAGACCAAACCACTTTATGCCATAATTGGTTAAATAGATTATTATAAATATACCCAATGGAATAGTACACAGTCATTAAAATGATGATGTAGATATACATTCATTGATATGGAAAAACATTCACAATATACCATTAAAGGAAAAAGATTGGTTAAAAGCAGCATGCAGTTCTTTTCTTTTTAAGTTTATACAAATGTGTAGACTGCAAACTCCCAAAGGGCAGGGATTTTTGCCTGTATCATTTACTCCAGTATTCCTAGCTCCCAGGACAGTGCCTGACACAGAGAAGACACTCAGTAAATATTTGTTGAATAAACACATCATACACACACACACACACACATTTGCATAGGAAAAAGTCTAGAAAGTTATACAACAGGATATTAACAATGGTTATTTAAGAGTAGAGGGATTCGGTTAATTAACTACATCCCCTTCAGTTTATTTGCATTTTCTATTCTTTAATAACAATTATGTATTGTTTGTAGAATACATTTTTAAAAAGTAAACCAAACAAACCAAGAGTAGAATGTTCTGTGGAGCCCTCTAGTCTGAACTGGACAAACCTGGGGTTGACAGAGTTGGCTGACACCCAACCAAGGCTGCCTGCCCCAGAATGGACAGGTTTTGTGACGTTCTGGGACCATTCCCAGGGGCTCAGTTTCCAGGACTCTGGTCTGAGGGACACTGTTTAAAATGAGAACACTCATGAGAGGTTTGGACAACAGCTAGGACCCCTAAAAGCCAGAGAGTTGATGGGGGTTATATATCAGAGCTGGAGGGGGACGGGTGGGAATGCGTCAACCCCGGTGCCAGTCTGCTCTAGAGCCAGGCTGATGGTGGACGCAGGAGGGGAATCTGCAAACACCTCTAGCCACCAGGGCCTTTCTTACACACGGCCTTTGACACTTCAGTGAGCCAGGACAATTGTCCCCAAAGACACAATCCCCAGGAAGCTTCCTAAAATACGGGTTCCTGACCTCAGCCTGCTGACCCAGCATCTCCGGGGATGAGGCCCAGGAATCTCATTTTACGAAACTCCCTGAGGGATTGTGACACACAGTGGAGTTTGGGAGACTCCAGGCGGGGGACAGAAATCCAAAACAGTATCATGTTGGACAGACAAATTGGCAGTTGTTGTGCTGTTTGTGATGAAGTGACGTGGGACCTAAGAGCCTTGACTCTAAAGAGTTCAGGGAATTTTAAGGACATTCCTAGAATCTTAGACACCTCCCCATTAAGAGAACCAGGGGTGCTGTCCCCATTGCTTCCCTTTAGAGTACTGTGACCCTCTGATGTCTCAGAAAGAAGGCCATGGTGACCCCTTCACTCCCTCTTTATTTACTGTGGTAAAATACACACAGCAGAAAAGTTTTAACTGTTTTAAAGTGTACAATTGAGTGCATTAAGTACATTCAGCATTGTCCAACCACCACCTCTATTTAGTTCCAGAACTTTTTCATCACCCCAAATGAAAACCCTTTAATTATTAGCAGTCACTCCCTATTTCCCCTTCCCCCAGCCCTTGGCCACCACCGGTCTGCTTTCTGTCTCTATGGATTTACCTATTCTGGAGATTTCATATAAACAGAATCATACAATTTGTGACCTTTGTGTGTCTGGCTTCTTTCCCTCAGCATAGTCTTTTCAGGGTTCATCCACATTGTAGCACATGTCAGAATTTCATCCTTTTTATTGCTGAATAAGATTCCATTGCATGAATATACCACATTTTGTTCATCCACTCATTTTTTGATGGATGTTTGGGTTGTTTCCACCTTTTGGCTGTTGTGAATGTGCTGCTGTAAACACTGATGTCCACATTTTTCTTTGAACACTGTTTTCTGACCTTTGGGGTACACACACCTTGGAGAGAAGTTGCTAGATCACATGGTAACTCCACGCATAACTTATTCAGGAACCTCCAAACTGTTTTTCTGCCCTCACCCACTCTTATCAGGTACCTGGCACTCTCGCTTACGCCCTGGCATCTCGTGAGACTGCAGCAGAGTTAAAAGATTTGAGGAGTCCAGAGAGCCGGGTGCAGGTCAGACTGTGACCCTGAGAGCTGAGACCACATGCTGGTCATTCACTTTTGGACGTTGGTTCCCCTGGAAGATGTCCCAGGGTGTTCTGAATATCGAGTCAGACGTTAAGTGAGATTAAGGATGAGAGGAGAGGCGCTATGTTAGGGTACTGGAGGGGAGGGCTTGACCTGACCTTATCACTCAGTGGTTGTAAATCCTTGGGCAATTAATTAGCCTCTCTGAGCCTCAGTCTCATCACCTATAAAATGGGGTGAATCAGAGCCCTGGCCCCATAGGACTGTTGTGTTGAATTAGTCAGTTGCTTCACGCAAATGTATTCATGTAAAGCATTAACTGCAAAGCCACAATTTAGCTGCTATTGTAACATGCTGCCACTGCTTAGCAAGACTGGCGGGGAGGGGTGTGGGCTCATCTTCTTAGCTTGCGCCCTGTTCATGCCCTCCCCTCCTCACTTTCTCTTCTTTCTCTGGGCTTCTCTGCTGGGACCCTTCTCTCTCTCATGGACAGGTGGATGCACAAATGACTCCTGGATTAATCCTTCCTCGATGCTCCATGCCCTTCTGTGTAAACTTTGCTATGTCCGACTTGAGTAGAGACTTTGGCTTGCTCTTTTTGTGTGTCTTCTCTAGTGTTCACTATACAGTAAGTACTCAAAAATGCTTGTTGATTGAATAAATGAGAGAACGAGTTTCCTTTTTGGGGGCATGGCCCTCTGGGGTTGATCATGGCATGGGGACCTGGGGCTTGGGAGTCCTCTCCTACAGCTGCACCAGGAACGTGCTGGAATCCTCCCATAATGCCTCTCCTCAGTCCCACAGTCTGGCGAACATCATAGTCAGAGGTCACATCAGGATCCTGAGCAGAGCATAGCAGTGACAAGCCCAAGCCACCTGGTCTCCTCAACCTCCCTCAGCTCTCTTGTGGCTCAGAAGGTGGCGAGGGGCTTCCTGCCCTGGCCCTCAACCCTGACTCATGCGTCTCTTCACTTTCCCTCCCCTCTCAAACATAGGCCATGCTCTTCGTTGAAAATAAAAGATGTTCTGGCAGGAAGTGTCCATGACACTTGGAAAGAACATGGCTGGTGAAGAGATTCTAACAGAGATGAGTCCTGCTTGGGGTATATGTGTGTGTGTGTGTGTGTGCGTATGTGTGCGTGTGTGAGTACATGGTCTATGTGCCTATGCATGTGTGTGTGTGCATGTGTGCGTGCATGCGTGTGTTGGGAGCTGGGGCAAAGTGGAAGCTGTCGCTCCTTGCTGGAGCCCAACCAGCTCAATTCGGCAGGAGCAGCCAGGTCTGGGCAGCTGAGCGTGGAGCCCTGCAGGATGGTGGCTGGGTGCCTAAGACTGTGAACACTAACACACAAACTAGAGGCCAAGTACAAGGACAGTTCACACATCAGTAGTGCCATGGTCACCTTGGGCACTCTCCCTCGCACTTTAGTTTCCTGTCCATCAAATACCATGGGCGTCAGGGACCCTCTCTTTCACATTGCATCAGCATCTCTGCTATGAGCTGCCACCGCTGGTTGAGATGCACACTCAAGGGGACACACTGCTGACAGCCTGCCCCCTCTCCCTGAGGCCTCTGTTCCCTGAGGACAAGGCCTGGCATCTAAAGAGAGCCTGGAGTCCCGGGGCAGCCACCCTGCCCAGCTGCTGTTCCCCTCCTGTCCAGGGCTCCCCAGAATCTTCCCCCAACCTCCATGCTTGGTCTGGTTTGCTGTGCCCTTTCCTGGATCCAGTGGGCAGAAGCAGCCATCAGGGAGTGATCCTCCTCTCCCAGACCTGCTTCCACTCCCAGCTGGATCCCCCCACCCCCACAAATGGCCCCGACTTCACGTCCCCTCAGCCTGAGCACGTTTCACTCATTAGACCAGTGGTCTCCACAGCACAGTTCTTTGGACGTAGGAAGAAAATACCTGGGCTTCTATTTCTATGTTTATCACATCCTCTGTAAATTCCTATTTTTTGTGTGTTTTAGAATATACAAAATATATTAGTAGTGTAGTTCAACTTATATATAAGTAAAGTATATACATGTTGGAGCGTGTTCTCAAAAATACTTTTGCTAGAGGAGTATGCAATCAATAAAATTTGGAGATGAGTTTAGGGGAGGTAAGATGCATACAGTGACAACTATAACTTGGTGTTTGGTGACAAATGCCACAACATGAGTGAAGGTTAAATGTTGTGGAAGTTCAGGAGGGATGTGATCACTAACGCAGAAGATGGAAGGAGAGTCAGGGAAGGCTTCCTAGAAGAGGTGGCTTTGAGGCTGAGTGTTGAGGGACAGGATGAGGCCTGTGGCCATGGAGGGAAGGGCTCGCCCAGTGGAGGACACCATAGGAGCAAAGGCACAGAGGCTGGAAAGTGCAGAGCAGGCGTTGAGCCCGGGGCCTCAGTGTCCAGGGTGCATACGGGAAAAGCAGTAGGAGATGAGATGGGAAGAGAGAGTTGGGGACAGATCTCAGAGAATGAGCTCTGAATATATGAGGGATGTGTGGAGAATGTGCATGAAATGGGGGAAAACGGGGAGTCAATGGAGGTTTCCAAGGAGGGAAGAGACGCAGCCCACTGGGCTTTGGGAATTTGATGGGAGTGTGGGACGGGAGTGCAAGATTGGTCAAGGGAGACTAGATAAGCAGTTGGAAGAAGCTGACTCAATTGAACACTGTAATAGATAAGACAAGGTGGGGGTGAAGGGAGGAGAGGAGAGTCAAGAGAAACTCAACCTTCAGTGCTGAGTGACCAGTGGGATTATGGCAGGTGGGGCCCTGGGAAGGAAAGTCAGGTGGAGAGGGATTGCCTCCATTGTCTAGAATGAGGATTCGAGGGTTAGAAGGCCTGGGTTGCTGCTTCGTGGTTTGTATACAAAAGACAAATTCTCCAAGGGCTAAAGATTTTGGTCTGAACCTTCTTAACGGAAATAGGTCCCCATCTTCTTTCCAGAAATGTTTTTGCATCCCTCCTATGGGAAAGACATCATGCTAGGCACTGGAGATGTAGAGAGGAACCAGAAACTCTGTCCCTGTCCTCAGGGGTCCCCAGTCCAGTGTGGAGACAACCATATGGAGAAGTTTTTGACCATCTGCCATCTGAAGGCTCTAACAGGAAGCCAGAAGAGACTGAATGGTGCATGGAGGTGACATTTTACACTTGTCCCAGGCTCAGTAGACAGAGGCACGTCCTCAGAGCAATCTCAACCTTTCTTCATGACTCAGGGTCATCATCATAATCAGTTTTTAGGCCATCATCACAGGCGTGGGTAGCATGGGACAATGGTTGAATCAGCATGGGTGCTGGGTGCCTGTGACTTCGAATTTCCAGAGAAATCATGATGTCAGCTATGTCGCCCTCTGCCAAGCAAGCCAACCTCGGAGTGTGCAGCACTGTGACTTTAGGATTTAGCAACCCCCTCCACTCTTGCCTCTCAGGCTTCTTGGACATCCCTTTGTTTATTTCTGGATTTAGGGAGCTCCCAGAAGTTTGGGGGGAGGAGGGCTCCAGGCTTCTGAGTACTGGAAAAACATGACTGGGCAGTTTGGCTTATTTCAGTGAATTAATTTTTCCCTCCCTGGCCCCAGAAGCCTTGTTCCTTTTTCCGCCTTCCTCATCCCCCAGTTATTTATAACACTTTTTCCCTCAGCCCACAACTTTGTTCCTTTCTCATTCTTAAACCTTCCTGCTGTAAGATCTCCCTGGAGAGGGAGGTCCCCATCATCCCACCCCAGGCTCATCTCATGTTGCTTAACTCTGACGTGTCCTGAAACTGAGCCCAGTGGAAATGGCACAAGCTTTTGAGTCAGCCAGGTGTCAGTCAACACCTGGCTCCTCCACCTATTAGCTGAGTATCTTTGGGCAGGTCTCTGAGCCTCATGCCCTTAAGAACAATATGGTTCACCACCACGTTCCTTGTTTGGAATTCAACAGTTAGTGTTGATTCATTTTGTAATTCGAGTCTCAAACACTCTGTTGTTAAATTTAAGGCAAGAAGCAAACGGAAATTGGACTTTTAGCTCTATACTTCAGTGAGGCTCTCGCTGACAACCCTACATACAATCACAATCCCACGCCTTCCCAGTCCCCTTTCCCCGCCTTCCCCATGGCGCTCACCACATACGACAGGCTGTTCATCAGACTTATTTTCTTCTGTGTGTCATCCGTCTCTGCCTCCAGAATGTAAGCTCCGTGAGGGCAGGGAATAGTGTCTGTTTTGTTCCCTGCTGTATCCTTAGCACCTTGGACAGTTCCTTGTGCATAACAGACATTTGGTGAACTTTTACTGGTAACTCAATAAATGAAGGAACGTCTTGGGGCTGTTTGAAAAGCCCATGAGATAGGGCTTGTAGAGTGCGTGGTACAATGACTGCCATACAGTGGGTGCTCAGTAATGCCAATCCCCTCCGTCTGTTCCCTCCCGTTGCCTTTCCCCACCTGTTTGGCTGTAGGATTTCATGTTATGACATCTTCTTTGGGGGATGCCCTTGCCTGGGCAGTGCCTGCCCCTTCTTTCTTCTTAAGGGTCCTTCTGAGCCCACCCTGACCCTTGCTGGCTGAGATATGTCTCCTGAATTAATGAAGGTTTGCTCCCGCCCTCATCCCTAGCTCCTGCCTCAGCAGCCTTTGCCTCACCTCCCCACAGCAGCCTCCTGTGATGGGTCCCTCAGTTAAATCTGGCAGGACCCAGGGCCTGAGCAATCCTGACCAAGGCAGGCATAGTCTCTACTCACCTACTGCAGCCCCACCAGAAAAACACTCAATGTCTGAAGACCAGCACCTGGTGGGCCTGGAGTTCATGCAGTGGTTCTCAACTCGGGAGGCAATTCTGCACCACCACTCATCCACCAGAGGGTATTTGGCAATGTCTGGAGACATTTTTGCTTTTTATAACCTTGGGTTGCTACTGGAATCCAGTGGGTAGAGACCAGGGATGCTGCTAAACATCTTACAATGCACTGGACAGCCCCTACACCAAGAATTATCTTGCCCAAATGTCAACAGCGCAAGGCTGAGAAACCTTGGGCACTGTAATTAAAAATAGCAACACCTGCCATTACATGAGCCCTTGCTGTGTGTCAGGGGCTGTGCTGAGCACTTTATGTGCACTTTCTTGGTGACTTGCATCATCACTGTGTGAGACAGGCAGTCGTTTCCTTTTGCACAGATGAGGAAAGAGAGACAGTGAAGACGAAATCACGTGCACAATGATGTAAGCTAGTAAATGGTGCAGCCAGAATTTAGACTGGTTCCTGCTCTTAAGTGCCACCCTGGGCATACCTGAAGCATTTGCATCATGGTGCTCTCAACTCCCTGTCCACCAAGTTGGCTTAGTCCAGGGGGCAGGGCATTTACTTTGGTCTTCCTGTCCAGCACTCCATTCTCTGCTAGGTTTAGAGTTCTGCCAGATCTGCTCAATGGACCCTGAGAAACTTCCATATACCCTCAGCCTTGCTGGGGCCATATCAAGAATGGAGAGTCTCTTGGAAGTGTTATGGAGCTCCCCATCTGCCTGACTTTGGATTGGGTCATCCCTGGCTTCCTTTCTGCTGCCAAGCTGTGTGCCAAACAAACCTGCAAAATATGAAAGACTCTCCAAAATTGCTCTGCCCAATGGACACTCTGCACCGACCCACTCACTAGCCTTAACTGTGGCTGCAGCTTTGGCAGCTGGTTGAGATCCCAGGCTCAGTCCCACTCAGCCCCAGATCCCATCCCCTCCACACTAGCTCCAACCCCTGAGGTCCCTGATGGCTCTCATTCAAGCCCCTGGACCTCTGGCCTTTCTGTTTGACACCCACACCTCATCCAGTGCTGCGTCTGGGCATCCTCATGCACCCTGATTCCATCTATTTGTGCTTCTTTCCGCAGACCCAATTTCCTTCAAGATTTTGTGCTTTGTTCCATAAAGTTCTACTGAGCTTTCACTAAGAAGGAAGCTCTGTGCAGGGTGTTGAAGAGGATGTAGAAACAAGGCAGACATCACTCTCCCTCCCCAAGAAGCTCCAGTTTCATGCAGGGAGTGAATTTTCAACAAAGGAATTACAGTAAATCCTTCACTGCCCCCCTCGAGGGATAGGCCCAGACAGCAGTGAGATGTGGGTGGGTCCGTGCACAGGAGAGGGTTTTCAGAAGAGGAGACACTTTATGTTTGTCCCTCAACCTGTGAAGGATCAAGTATGTGGACCCTCCAGCTCTGATATTCCAGAATTTCATGGAATGCCTCTTTGTCTCCCTGCCTTTTATCCTATGGACCCGACCGTACCCAGACTCTGCCTCAGGACCCATGGAATCTTAGCTTGCATTACTGTTGGGCTTCCCAGCACTGAAGGAATCTCCCTTCCAAACATCCTGGACCAAGCACACTGCCTGGCCTTCACTGCCTGACCGGTTCCTCCCTCACTTCCTTCATTCAGTTGACATATCTTCATTGAGTGCCTGGTGTGTGTCAGGAATCCAAGAACAGCCAGGATCACGGATTCTCTGAGTTGGCAGGATTCTGATCATTTGGCCCCAACTTCTCCAACTTTGGTGGTCTCTTTCCACTGGATTACATTTGTCAGGTGAGGAGCAGGAAGCTTCAGGCTGAGTTTGCTCAGGATTCATTATGACCTCATTCTTCTTAGCTCAGTGTGTATTCCTTACAGCAATCTTTCATCCTCATGAAGGTATTTGAAGTAGAATATAGCAAACTTCATTCATTCTCACTTGACAGATGGAGAAACTGAGGTCAAAAGACAAAAAAAAACCCTGCCTCTCAGGCCTGGCTCTGAGCCACGTTGCTCTCTCTCCCCCAAGGCTGACTCCGTCTCATGTAAACTTCCCATGGAGACCAGCTGGTCACCTATACCATCTGTGAATTTGCAAAATTATAAAACATTGGTGCTGTAATTGGTCTTAGCAGCCAAAGCATCCAGCTCCTTGGATGCACAGATCCTTGTTAACCAGCTTCTCTTCTTGCACAGCGAAAGCCCCCTTCTTGGGAATGAGAGGAACTTCTCTTGGGGGCCAGGAGGAAACCCACCAGTCCAGAAGAAGGAACTGTCTGTCTCAATTAAGCTGAAGAGCTGCAGCTTCTGGGAATCAGCAGAGAGGAAGCTGTGGGTTTTTGCCTATGCTATTCCAAATGTAACTTAAATAGTTCACTGTAAGTCTAAAACCTGCCCCATTGGTTTGCTGGGCCCAACTAGAAAGGTTCCAGTGAAATCTGACCTCTGAGTTCTGGGCCTTACCTCAGGGCCTTGGGCCAGTGGCTTGGTCAGACGTCTAGCTAGTTTCCCCACAAGACTCCTCATTGCAGCCCTTACAGGAAAGAGCAGCCTTGTGATGTTAGGAAGTCCAGGTGATCTCATATCCATTCTGCTGCAGAAGCACTTGGCCAGCGTGTTGCAATGCAAGCCCTTTCTGATCAATATCTCTCAGCAATGTGGTCCCAAGAAGCTAGAAATCACACACCAAATGCTTCCCCTTCAGAGCAAGGATCATTTCTTCCACTCCTGACTTTCAGGGACCTTGGGCTCTGAAACAAAAGAGTGTCCAAAGGTGGCCACTGGAGCCAGCCTTTGCACTTGGAAAGGGGTGTCCACTTTCCAGAGCAGGTCACATCCCTCAGCCCGTCTGGTCAACCCTATGAGAAGGCAGTGATTCAGAGTTACTGTCAAACCGAGAAAGGGGCTGCGTAGTGTACAACCAAAAAACAGCTTCAGGGGCTGGCCCGTGGCCGAGTGGTTAAGTTCGCATGCCCTGCCTCAGCGGCCTAGAGTTTCGCTGGTTTGGATCCCGGGTGCGGACATGGCACCGCTGATCAGGCCACACTGAGGTGGCGTCCCACATGCTACAACTAGAAGGATCCACAACTAAAATATACAACTATACGCTGGGGAGATTTGGGGAGAAAAAGCAGAAAAAGAAAAAAAAAAAGAAGATTGGCAACAGTTGTTAGCCCAGGCGCCAATCTTTGAAAAAAAGAACAACAACTTCATTTTTATCTCCCACTGTCCCATGAAGGCTGTCCTGAAGAGCTGGTTATCCTCTGCCCTTTGGGAGAAATCTAGGGCGCATCCTATGACTTTTTTGGTCAGTCTGGGGTAATTAAAAGTTTCTAGGAACCAAGGCTCATTGGAGAAATGACTGATTCTGGGGCTTAGGCACAGGAAATACAAGTTGAACCTGGAGCATCTTGTAGTGCCAGAAAGTAAGAAAGTGCTAGAAAAAAAAAAGAAAAGAAAAAGAAAAAGAAAGCAAGAAGGAAGGAAGGGAAAAAGGACAGATGGAGGCATGTCAGGACACAGGAACCAATTTGAGAAAGCTCCCAATAACCAGAGATGGAACAGTTGGAGAAACAAAATAAATAACAATAGTATTGCATTATAACTCAAAGAATAAAATAAATATCCATGAGTCCACACTAACATAAATAACTTATGACCTGGATGTAGCAGCTTGCTTCTAATGCACTGAGTGGAAAGGGGAAAATGGTAACTTCACGTGCAGAAGCTGGCAGAAAGCTACCCCGTTCAGCGGTAAGATGAACATAACAAGGAAGAGTCATGCTGATGTCATACACCCGAAGTGATGCAGTGAGAAGGGGCATCACCTCTGTGGTATTACCCTACACCTCATAGCCTCAGTCTAGCCATTAGAAGACTTCAGACAAAACCCAAGCAGAGGAACCTTCTACAATATACCAGACCAGTACGCTTCAAAAGGGTCGAGGTCAGGAAAGAGAGGAAAGGCCTGAGAAACTGTCACAGAAGGGAGACTAAGGAGACACGACGACTAAATGCAATGTGGGACCCTGAACTGGATATTGGGACAGGAAAAGGACATTGGTGGAAAAACCGGAGCAATCAAAATAGAGTCTGTAGCTTAGTTCATGGTACGGGGCCAATGCTAATTTCTTAGGCTGGGCAAATATACCAGTTATGTAGGATGCTAACATCAGGGGAAGCAGGATCAAGGGGCTACGGGAACTCTCTAGAGCACGTTCTCAACAGAGGCATTGCCCCCAAGGGGCGAAAGTTGGTTGTTGGGCAAAAAAAATCTGTTATTACAATGGTTTGTGGCCCGTTAGAGAGCCACAACTCCCAAAGAGACAAACAGCATATATGCGGTATTAAAATTCCATGGGAGAGCCGTTATAGAAATGAACATCTGAAAAGGCTCCCGGGGTCGGGGCGAGGCAAGAACTAAAAATGAGGTTGAGAAATGCTGCTCTAGAGGCACTGTCTTTGTGACTCTTCTGTAAATAGAAGAGTATTTTAAAAAATTCTTTTTTAAAAATAATGTTCCTAATAGTTGGTCTGTGAAAGCCTAAATAAATAAATAAATAATCAATCAACCCATCCTCTAGTCACTTGTGCTCATAAAACAGTTTCAATTAAGTAATTAATAAGGCCAATCTGGAGTAATAATAGAAAAACAAAAGCTCAGCTTTAAGCAAATGAGAGCATCTCCTCTCCCCAGCTCAGGCCTGCTTTGAGCGGACCACAGGCCACAGGGAAGCAGTTTGGTCGGCCTTGTCTCTCCTGCCTCCTCCCTGTCCAGCATGCCTACCCCTCCTTGCTGGGCTGCCTCTGGCTCCTTCTTGGTTCAGGCAGGGATGCTCAGATGACGTAAGGGGCAGAGAAGGTCGTATTTGACTGATGCTCTCAGGAGCTGATGGTGCCTCTCTGGGCTTGGCAGGTATCTAGGCTGACTCTTCCACTCTGGGGCTGGGCTGGGGTCTTCAGAGACTCCCCCCTGTCACTAGGGGCCTCTTCCTGCAGCCCCCTGCCAGGAGTGATGCCATCTCAGGCAGGTCATGTGTGACCTCCTGGTTCTCAGAGCTCACTACTCTAGGACACACTCTTGGGGGAAGCCACTAAAAAGGACCCAGGTTTGTGCGTTCTCTCTCTGCCAATACCTATGCACACCTGCGTATGAACAGGGAAACATTTAGCCCCAGTTGCTTAATGGCATCTCCTTCTAAATACCAGGGCAATCCTGCTGACAGGACGGGAGAGATGGGATGAAACAGGGCCTTATGGTTGGTTGGGCCACGAAGCTCCTCCACTTCCTTGTGTGTGTTGGTGCACATTTCCATGTCGGCTAAGCCAGCGGGAGGGGAGTTTTTGTTACTTGCAGCCAAACGTATCCCAGCTCTCAAAGCCAATCCCATGATGTACGGGAGAGGTGGAAGGGAAAGGAACAAACAAAGAAGAACTGAAGATAAAAGAATAAAGATGAGGGAAGGAGATAGCAGCCATCAGAAGCAAAGTACAGCAGAAATGACAGTGAAGGGAGGGTAGACGCAGTGATGGGGATGCTTTCGGCAAATCAATACAGAGATCAGGGATGACAGAGGATAAAGATAAGATTTATTTGTGTATTACGACATACCAGGCACTGTTCTGAACACTTTGCTGTATCACTTATTTGCCCCATAGATCAACCCATTTTATGGAACTTACATGAAACAGACGTTCACGGAATTAGTGTGTGGTGGAACCGGGACCCAAACTCAGGTCAGGGTATGATCAGGTTCAATGCAGATTCAGGAAACACCTACTGGTGAGCCAGGTGCTGCAACGAGCACTTTACTCACATGACTCCATGACGTCCTTCTGCCAGCTTTGTAAGACAGAGACTGCTCCCTGCATTCCACAGATAGAGAAACTGGGCACATAAGGGTTAGGGAATCTGCCAAGTAACTGGTACAATGAAGCCCGGAACTCATGTCTTGTGATTCCTAGTTTAACACTCTTTCCACTTGACAACCCTGCCTTTTTTCACCTGCAGGAATGTGAAAAAAAACATCCCACGAGGCTGACATGCAGCTTGGGATGCACTGAAATGACCGGTTGCTAAAATGCTGAAATACCTCTGCACCAGTTGGTACCCAGCCACCGCTCTGAGCATCCTCAAATGCTGCCCCGCCTCCTCCTGCCCAGACATCATCCCCCACAATCCAGCAGCTAAAGAGTGAACTGGGGCCTCCGGGATGATGCTCCAGTGCTGTGGCCTGCATCAGCCTTGGCCAATTGTTAAACACTTTGAATGCAGTCTCTAACAATCATGTATTTCTCTGGTGCTTCCTTCTTTCCTGAATACTCCCGCACTCATTACTCCGATGTGCGCAGATGAGGAGACTGTGGCTCAGAGAAGGCTGCATGCTTAGTCAAGAGCTGACCTGGGCCTAAGCGTAGGTCCTTGGACTTCCAGTCAAGTTCTTTCTGCATCATACGACCTTTAATCACTCAAAGAGAAAAATTTCACACTATGTAGCATTAAGAATTTTAAAATAGATTACATTAGAAAATATCACAGATCAGGAATGAGTCTTTATGAAAGAGACTTGCTAGTTATAGACAAACTCAATGCTATTGGCAAAGATTCAGGAGGCATGGGGTTTCACCAAAAGACCAAGAACTCATTATACAAACAGGTGGGTGAGGTGGATTGAATTAATATTCCTCACTATTTACTCCCTCCTTACATTTGGGTTCTACATCCCTTCCCGTTGTCCGGTGACCTGACAGAGTGTCCTGGGAACACATGTTTCTGCCTCATTGGCTTTGGGCTTGGCCCTGTGACACGACTTCTCAATGAGCTGATTGGTGATGTGACGTTTGCTGAGTATGAGCAGAAGCTTTTCGAATGATTGTGAGGTTCACCTTGGCCTTTCTCGAGCCTACCCTCTACAGCAAGAAAATAGGGGATCTCAGGTTCTGCTGCCGCTTCAGCTCAGGGCCCAGGACAGAAAGACACACAGAGGCCTTCAGAGCCCAGAGATGCCACAGTCCTCATGGAAAGTGAGTGAGAAATTTTCATAAGTCATTAATATATTGGGTTGTTTGTCACTGCAGCATAAGTTGACTGATACACTGGGAAAAGAAGAACACTCTGAAAATTTTAAGAATAAAAATTAATTGAGTTTTAGATTTTGAAGGTCTATTATTCTAATTAAACATAATTTTATGAGAGAAAATTCAAGCACATAACGAGAATGTACTTAGATATTAGGATTTCCTAGAAATACTTTTACATAAGCTTTTCAAAAAGGCTTATAATCAATAAATCATGGACTGTACATATATGGAACTCCCGGGGTTTCTGGGTAGATTATTCAGAAACAGAAGAAAATCACATTTGCCCAACAAAAGAAATTACTCAATTCAGACAATAATTAAATAATACATTTTAGAATAAGATCGGGTCTTAGGAGGGTTCATCCAAATTAGATCATGTATGAACTTTCACTTATGTTTTCACAACGACTATTTTTGGTCAATAGAATAACCAAGATCACATTCTGCTTTGGATGCTGAAGCATGAAAGCTTTGAAACAAACTCATTCACTCACTCACTCCACCTCTCTCCATCTATCCGTCCATCCATCCATCCGTCCATCCGTCCATCCATCCAACCGTCCATCCATCCATCATGTTCTTGAGACAAGACAAACATCAGAAGCTCCCCTTTAGTAGTCATTGTGGGAGAAGAAATTTCAGTGGAGCGTATAAACCTGAATCAAAACAGATTCCATTAAGAGAGGCTTCAGACATTACATCGTTCTTTCTAGCAGAGTTGCTGGCCCCAGAATCTAAATGAAAGCCTCAAGTTGCCAGAAATACTCTGGTATTCTTTCAGATAACCTGAAGATTCTGAAAGGATGGAAGGATCGTGTTGATACTTGAGCTTCCAACATGGAGATTCCATGATCTTAGGAATCCACTACGTGGCAAAATAAGCCACATTGCTCCCAACATCAAACCACCAGGAGGGTCAGCAGGTTACTCTGCAGGTAACCCCACATCCCAGGGCTCTGTCTGCTCAGCAATGGCGACTTCCTGGAACCTTCCCGGGAGTTACATGGGGACACAGTTATACGCCCCTGCACCCATTTCTATGTGTTCACTGTCAGCGCTGAATAGATAATAGGAGACCCAGTGCAAGGGAAAAACCTACAAACATCTGGGCTTCCTGCAGTTGGAATAACAATAATGATAAAGGGATGAGTCCCTTGGCATTTAAACAAAGCCCTCAGTCAGCATGTGGACAAAAGGAAAGATGTTGCCCAATTAGGCCTTGCCCATGTGGTCCACCAAGGGAAATTTAATGGACTCCAGTTTACAAAGGTGAGAAACCTATTCTTGTCATTGATGCTGGGGGCCCAGAACTTAAACACCTGCCACATGTCCATGGAGAAAAATGAGACAGCCTCCTCTTGAGAGATGCCGCATGGCCATTTCCAGCACCTTCCCTCTGTGCCAGGTGCCGCTGGGCTGTGGCCACACTTGAGCCAGTGTTTAGGGCCATAGTGTGCAAACGTGGGTGTGTAAGCACTCTCTGGGGACAGGGTCAGACTGACTCAGCACCCAAGGGAGTCTCCTCCCACTGCTGGCCCTGGAAGACCTGGGTCTGTCTTTGGAGCTGTCTGCCTGTCTGTTGAGAGGCGTGGCCCTGTCCTTAAGCAGGTGAAGAAGATGAGGCTGCAGATGCGTCTGTGCCAGCCAGTGGGGCTGGTGCTAGCCTGTAGGCATCCCCTTCACCATATCCAGATTTCACTGTTTCATAACAGTCTCCAGGGTTGGGGCATGCGCTTGAGGCTGTTGTCTGCTTTCAATGAACAAGGCGTGTCCCTCTCCTCTTCTGACTCTTGCTCATTTGAAGAGCTTCAGAGAAGGGAGTTCTGAAAACAGGCACTCACTCTGCCATCTTTCTGGAAACCCCTTCAGCTGCTTTAAATATGTAGGGAACACCTGCTATTCCTCCCCCCTTTCTTTCTTCCACCGGATCTTTACTGTGTGTGGCACACACACTAGGTGGCAGACATGGAACGAAGTTCTTCCTCTGAGCTCCATGGAGGAAGCCTAGGGGGTAGGAGGAGGTGACCTGACTAAGGTCACGCAGACACTGAACAGCAGCCCTGGGACCAGGCTGAGACGCGGACTCCTGGTTTGGGTCCTCTTTCTCTGTGCCACTCCCTGAGTGGGCAGGAGGGCTGTGGCAGAGACGAGGCCCTGGGTCAGGCCGGGCAGCCCGGGGTGCTGGTCGCCTGCCAGCCTTGGTGCAGAGGCTGATCTGGGGCTCTCCCAGTGGCTCTCCTCGGCCGGCGAGCAGGAAGCTCCAAATCCTGGGCTGCAGCCCAGAGGGACAGGAAAAGGCCTTCTCTATGCTCTGATTGTCCCCATGACCGTCCAGGAACAAAGCGGGGCCTCCCGCTGCCTCCTGCCACCAGCCTCCGCCCAGCTGTTCTGGCCGCGCAACCCCATCTCTTCGGCCTGTCTGCGCGAACACTGGGTGTTTGTCAGCCTTCAGAATCACAGCTGTGTGCCCGGGGCCCTCTCAGCCCCCGGCTCCAGGCCGAGTAGGGCAGGCCAAGAGAGCCACAGGCCCTCCTGCAAGTCCCTGACCATCCCCTGGTGACGCCAAATCCCCGGTCTGCAACATTGAACTATTATGTAGCCTAAGGCCCCATTGGGGAGGTTTACAGCCTTTCCTGAGCTGATCAAGTAAGTGCAATTAGAGATAACATTCAATGTGTGCACTTTCTGGGTGTGCGGAGGAAAGAACTTCCGGCTAAAGGTTAAGGCAGGTCATTTACTAGACCTTACCGAGGTTCAGTGTCATCATCTGCCAAACGGGAACAGCACCAGCTCATCACAAGAGCTAAGGTCTGCTGAGGGCTTCTCTGTGTCAGGCAGTGTCCTACCCACCATGTGTCTCACCCATGCAGTCCTCATGACGGCCCACCCGGCCCGCTCCCTGCCCTCAGGAAGGCACCAGGAGACAACGGGCAGGGAAGTGCCAGACAGGGTATGATGAGGCCCCACAACAGCAGTGGGCACCGGGATGACTGAGTGCTTCACACAGGGCCACGTCACACGTTCAGCACGCCCATTCATCCAATGCACAGTTCTGGAGCAGCCACTATGTCCCAGCCACTGTGCACAACCCACAGAATCCCTCTCCTCCCGGAGCTTACGTTTTAGTACATTTAGCAAAGGCTCAAAGACAGCAGATGATGCTGTTAGTCAACCCCACTTTTCCCTCATCTTCAGTAACTGGTGCAGGCAGAGGAGACGAGCCAAGGCGGGTGCCTGTCATTCCCCGGAGTTTGAATGGACTGGCTCTGCTCTGCCCCTCAGTGACAAGGGCAGCTCCTGAGTGGCCCTTCCCAGCCCCGTGAGAGAGAGAAGCTTACGTCTCTATCAGAGTGGTCCAGATAACCAGTGCAGTGCAGGAGACCCCGCAGGCCCCAGGGGTGGAGTCCCAGACACCATGAGCCCACCCTGGGCCAGCACACCACAGTCCTCTGGCTGCAGAGGGTCCCTGCTGAGAGTACCTGAAATGACAGTGAGTCTCTGAAAGTCCAGCTGGGATGCTCCAGTCCCCAGCTACAGGCTTAGCCTTGCCCTGGGCTCAGGCATCCAATCACACTGCTGGGAGGGCAGGGGGTGGCAGCCTCATAGCTGGTCCTGCCCTGACACTGGATCGCAGTTCTAGAGACTGGGCTCTTGTTTCATTCATTCATTCACTCGTACAAGAAATGTCGATTGAACAGGAGCAGACTATGAGCCAGCCACCGTCTTAGGGGCTGGGTATACCCCAGGGAGTACAACAGGCCAAGTCCCTGCCCTCATAGAGCTTATATTCTAGTGGGGGAGACAAATTAATATATCATATGTCAGCTGGCGGTAAGTGGTAAGAAGAAAAATACAACAGGGCAAGGGGATGGAATATGATGGGAGGTACTATGTTAAATAGGGTGGGAAGGAAGACCTCTGGGGGAAGGAGACATCAAAGCAGACATAGGAAGGGTGAGAGAGAGCGAGCCAGGTATATATCTGGGGGAAGAGCATCACAGGCAGAGAGAATAGCATATACATACGGTCCTGATGCAGGAGTATGCTTTGCCTGTTTGAGGAATGGTGAGGAGGCCAGTGTGGCTGGAGCAGCGAGCCCAGGATCTCTGAGGCCTGGGCCTCTGACCCTGCTTCAGGCTCTGCATCCCCAGATGATGCCCTCCTGGATCACTTTGGTCACAGCCCAGACCCCGCTACCTCACTTGCTTTCCTCCCACCCCCACCTGCGGGGGCCTTCCCAGAGGGCATGGGCTGCCTGGGTACAGCTGTCTGTTGACCATGTCCCCACGCTCTCCCGGTGCCAACGAGAGGTGGCTGCAGCGTATTGGCTGGGGTGCCGGCTTTGGAGTCAGATGGCCTGGATTTGAATCTCAGCTCTGCCATTTCCTCCCCGGGGAAGTCTGGGCCAATTGCCCTTGGTGACTTAGTGTCTTCAACTGGAAAATGGGGACCCAGGAGCTGTTGTGAGAGCAAATGAGCACATGCAAAGTGCATATGGAACAATGCTCAGCAAATATTAGTGGAAAAGATTAAGGTAACGGAAGTGCTTTCTCCTACCCCTCTGACCAGGTGAAGGCAGCCAGTAACAGTGCTTGCTGCATGGGCAGAGAAGGAAAAGGCCAGGCTTTGGGGTCAGAGAGGTGCGGATCTGAGCCCAGCTTGGGCTCTCAGGCAAATGGCTTCACCTCTAAATCTCATTTTCCCCCTCCTTGATATGGAGATAGTGGTCTGTGTATCACAGGGTTTGGAAAAGAGTAAATAAAATGGTATAACAGGCCCAGAGGCTGGCTCAGGATAAGCAGTTTCCGTGATGGGTAGAACCAGCCTCATGATGGAGCTAGTGATGAGGTTTCAGATGGATGCTCAGGACTGAGAGAACCAGACTAGAGAGACAAAAGACCCAAAGCAGAGGCCCAGCGTCTCAAAGGAGGGGCCGAGGATGGTGCAACCAGCTGACACTTGGCAGAGAGGCCCACCGCACCGCGGAGAGAGCTGAGGCTGTCACAGGACGTGGAGTGGCGCGTGAGTGGATGGGGCTAGGCCAGGTCACCATCTGCCCAGTGGAGGCATGTGCCAAAGGGAGTACCAGGTACCGAAGTTCTGTGACTGACTCTGGGGCTGTTCTGTATCTGTCTTAAAGTGCCCATGGTCAGAGGCCACCTCCTCATCCTCCAGATCAGAGCAGGCCCCTCTAACACCCCTGCAGGAAGCTCTGGGGGAAGGACAGGGAGAGACCTTCCTCCTGCACAGAGCTCAAGCTAGGGCAGGGAGTAGAAACAGATGCAGAAAGAGACCGAGGTGCCACGGACCCCAGGGAGATCGACCTGACTCTGTCTGGGGCTCAGGAGTCTGAGCTGCCCACCCCAGATCAGCAACCCATTCTGCAAACATGCATCTGGGGGCTTCTCAGGGGCAGGGAGGAGCTCTGCGTTAAGCCAGGCAAGGAAGGAGCGTGGGGCTAATTCTTGAGACAGAAACAGGAGCACTCTCCCCAGAGACTCCCCAAGACAAGTGTCTGCAAAAGAAAAGTATGCTGGCTGGCTTAGCTCCATCGACATTTGCATGAAGGGCAAGAATAACAAAAACCAAGAATTTTAATTACAAGTTCTTGCTTCCCCATTGTTCGTAACGCTTCTGGATCTCCCAGTGGTGACTGACAATAAAAATCTCTTAAAACAGAAGGGTTATGTAGCGGGTGGAGAAATTTCACTGGGCTTTCTAGCCGACCTGAGGAAGGAGGGAAAGTGGCTATGTGCAGTTGAGTAGATAGGCACCTCTCTGAGCTTCTCTGGGTTTTCTGAAAAATCAGAACCAGACCTTGGACCACTGGACCAGACTATGCCTCAGGGCCCTGACACCTGGTGAGTTGATACAACAAGGCTGGGAAGATTATCCTCACGATGATGTATGATGCTGTCCGAGTCAGAAACCTCAGTCACTCCCCACTCCTCCTTCCTGCTCATTCCACGCTAAAACCTAAATGCCATTTCTTAATGATCTCCTTACCCAGCTCAATAAATAGTTGCTGAAACGAAATGAACCCACCAAATCCAATGGCTCCTGGTTCTGTCTATCCTGTCTCCTAAAGAGCTCTCGAAACTGCTGCATCTTTTCCACTCAACTGTCTCCGTTCAACACCCTTGTTTCTCACTAGATGGCGGCAGCAATTTCCTCTCCAGCCTCCAAGTTCTTGCCTTCAGCTGGCCACTGTCTTCCTCACTCTCAGGCCATCCTCCATACAGCCACAGGGCGAACCCTTCCCTCTGGTAAGGACTCCTTAAAACCCTCAGTGTTTTCTCAGGGTCAACGCGATAGAGAAAGGGGCGCTAACCCCAACGGTGGGCCCACCTCCCCAATCTCCACTTCTCCCCAAGACGCCTCCTCAATGGAACATTATTCAGCCTTAAAATGGAAGGAAATTCTGACACATGCTACAACATGGATGAACCTTGAGGAGATCATACTAAGTGAAATACGCCGGTCACAAAAGGACAAACACTATATGATTCCACTCATGTGAAACACTTAAAGTAGTTAACTTCAGAGACAGAAAGTAGAATGGTGGCTGCCTGGGGCCTGGGAGAGAGCGCAGGAAGAGTTCTTGTTTAATGGGTGCAGAGTTTCAGTTTTGGAAGATGAAAAAAATGTTCTGGAGATGGATGGTGGTGTGGCTGCACAACTATGTGAATGTAGTCAACGCCACTGAAGTGGACACTTAAAAGTGGTTAAAACGGTAAATTTTAGGTTGTTTATATTTTACCACGCACAAACAAAAAGCAGTATGAGAACAGAGAAGAGTTTAATGATTATTTATTGAGTGAATGGTTGAAGGAATGAGTCGTTTAGCAAGGGAAATCACTGGAGGCTCTGGAAGGAATCTAGGAGATTATACAATCAGGTCAGAACTGAAAAGCCTGGAGGATGAGGTGTACAAGGATGGCCACCCCCTCCATCACTGTCACTCCTAGCAAAAGGCCTTCACAACGTGCCCAGGGCCATAGTTTTCAAACTCAGACCTCCCAACAAAGTGGAATCTTTGGGGCTACAGCTGAATCTGAATCAGCGTTTGTCCTCAGGGGCCCTGCCACGTGCTCCCTGGAACCAGGTATAGAATAACTCCCCGGACAGAGTCACAGGAGGGGAAGTTAAGCCCTTCGGCGGAAGCTGCCACCGCTGAGTTTTTGTCAGACGTGGGTGTTGGGGTCAGGAAGAGCGGTAAGGAGCCAGAGGAGGCAGGCTGGCAGAAAGGATTTACTCCACACTCATTCCCCGAGTGAGCCACACGCTTCGGAAGGATCACATTAAGAGATGAATCACACGCTGACTCAAATAGAGGGGGTTGCAGGGCTGTAAATCAGAGGAACGGCTTTTATTCGGCAGAATGCTACGGTAAATAACATCTCCCTGTGCCACTTAACAAAAGGCTAGTGGGGAGGAGGGGGGCTGGGTGAGGGATGCAGGAGGGGCTGGAGGAGCCGTATGGAGGGGGTTGGGGGCAGGGCACTTGCAGGACACTCTCTCCAGTCACTAGGATACTCTGTTCTTCAATGCAAAAGAGAAAGTACCATCTTTCCTCCAAACTTCCTAAGGGCGCTGGGTCATGAGAATAACGAGGCCCGTCGGACATGGAGGAGATCTTCAAGGTCATCCACTTCACCATGTTTTACAAGTATAGCAGGCTGCCTTGCTAGAGACAACATTTATGAGTGTTCTTCAGAATTCAGGGGCCAGAAAATCACCCAGGGCCCACTGAGGGCAGAGCTCCCTTAGAAACAGGGGGGAAGGAAAAGGCCCTCAGAATTGATGAAGGTCTCTGTCCTTGCAATGGTCAGTCAGGGCAAGTGGCCATGGCCAGAATCATGGAGGAAGCTCTTCCCCAAAGAGACACAGTCGGACAAGTAGCCTACTATCTGGGGAAGGATATAGAATGGGATCCTCTGGGCTTCCAGCTTAAAACGAAAAAACTGCCTGGCTTTGCAGGGACCATGCAGAAGGAGGACTGAGATGCTGGGTTTGCAGAGGGCCAGAGAGACTCGTGACCCCATCAGGCCAAGTTGCTCCGGGCAAACTACAGCCTGTACTGTGCTCCCAGCGAGCATCCTTCCCTGGAGAAGCCCAGGACCTGCCTCCCTGTCTTCCCACCTGCTCGACCTGCTATGGGGGAAGGTGGGCTCCAGGCTCTAGGGCTGCCCCAAACGGAAGCCACCAGCCACCGGTAGCTATTGAAATGTGGCTGGTCCACCTTGAGATTTGCTGTCAGGGTGAAATACACACTGGATTTTAAAGACATAATTTTAAAGAAAATATCAAATACATTATTAATTTTTTATATTGATTACATGTTGAAAGATAACATTTTGGATATGTTATATTAAAGAAAATGTATTAAAATTTATGTCAACTTTTTCTTTTTACTCTTTTTTTAAGGTGGCCACCAGAAAATTTTAAAGATATGTGTGATTCACATTTGTGGCTCGCATCTCACCTCCATCAGACGGTGCTGCTTGGAGGACACTTGGTCTCGGAACAGGGAGAGGATTGCTGCGGATTTACTGCTCTCATGCCGAGGTGGGTAGTTCTCGTGCACTCTGGGAAGTTCTAGGGTACAGTAGCAACACCCCAAACTGAGAGGGGCTAGATCAGGCCAGCTGGTTATATAAGCAATGGGACAGCGAGCCAAGTATTTCCATGTCTTACTCAAGCAAATGAATAAGATCTTGGCTTAGGATCAAGCCTCATAAATTCTAGTGTAATCTTCTCACCGCCATATCCCCGTTTACACAGAAAATACTCTTTTGAAATTATTAGTCATTTTAGTGAGGGTGCCACAAAACAGGGTCCTGGTTAGAGCGTAAGTTTTTACAATTTTTTTTTCTGGCAAATAACTCAATAATCTGTATCAAAACCCTGTAGTCCAAAGAAAACTGGACCTTAACACCTGATTCAGCATGGTGATACATCTGAAAGAAATACAAATGGAGTTCCCCCAAGTTTTGAGAAATACTATTAATTCTTCACTGAGGTCTCCCAGGAAGGTAGAAAAGGGAAATTACACGGCACAGGTGAGAGCCAGGCTTCCTAACCATCCTTGGCCATCCTTCTCCCTTCTACAAGTAACACTCCTCGGGGTAGCTGCTCAGAGCTCTCTCTTCCGCCTTCTCGGATCTGCCCTGACTCCTTTCTTCCGTCCCCTGCTCCTCTCTGGCCAAGCTCTTCTCAGCCATCTTCCCTGGGGGATCTTTCTCTTCTTGCCATAGCTCCAGGCCCCTGTGCATAAGGATCGGTGCGGCTTCCTTCACTCTCAGTTCTCGTCCCTGTCCATCATCTGGTCAGCCCAAGAGGCCCTGAAACTGACTGAGTGGTGGGCAAGGAATAGGGGCGGGGGGTCCACACTCAGGACTTTACATACTGGGAGCAAGTAATGCCACTCCTGGGAATCTAGAATAGATCGGTAGAGTAACAGAGCAAAAATGTACGCACAAAAATGTTATAAAATCATAGTATTGTTTATAACAGCAAAACATTGGAAACAACCTAACATCCAACAACTCTATAAAATGGAACCTTGGGAAGACAAGAAAACTTTTGTTCTTAAAAATATTTATTAGTGTGGGAAATTGCCCATGATAACATTAAATGAGACCCAAAAAACCAAACAAACAGAATATAAAGCTGTCTACAAACTATGATACCAATTTCACTTCAATTCATATGTGGACATAGAAAAATACTTCTCTGGTGTCCCCTGCTCTAGGCTTTTTGCAGCCTCCTGGGATCTGTAAGAACCCAGGAGAAGGTAATTGAAAAGCAGAAAGTTAAGTGACTTTTTCAAGTGGGGTATCGAGGTGCTACCTCCTTCTCTTCAGTCTGTGATGAGCAGAGGAGGTGACATGGAGTGCTCGCACCCAGCCCAGGCGGCAAGTCCCCAGCGGCTCCCACCAGCCTCCAGGACGAGCAAGGAGAGCACTGGCCCCACACCAAAAGACATCTCCTCTGCCACATGTGCCAGAGATTCAACACCCAGAACAGGGTGGGCATCAAGACCCGGCTTTGCAAATGGGAGCATTCCTTGCAAGGAGACACACAGCAGAAGGAGACCTTGCTTGGAAGGCAGGTGACCTGGGATCAAGGGCAGGCTCAGGTACCAGATGTGGGCTCAGGCGAGTGCTTGACTCGCTAAGCCCCAAGTGTTTATCTGTGAAATTAGCTTACTAACACCTACCTCACAAGAGTGCTGGGAGATGCAGTGAGAAGAAGAGAGAGCAGGTGAGAAGCTGCAGAGGGTGCAGGCTCCAGGCCAGGCTTCTGGGCGTGAATCCTGGCTCCTCATCTAGGAAACAGGGGTAGTTACGGGACTTGCATCTAATCTACAGGTTTGTTGAGAGGATTGAAGTCGTCGATACAAGTAAAATATGTGAAAAAGGCCTGGCATACACTAGGTACTGAGTAAACGTGGGCCTCCTATCTCCCTGTTATCTTTCTGGAGGACCCTTCTCATCTTACTGCATCCACCGCTCAGGGCCTGCCCCAGCCTTGAGGCTGCTCATTTAATCCTCATCAGTTCCGATTTTACTTTTCTCAGTCCACTTCCGGCTGCCTCCTGGTACTCTAAACCAGGAGTCTGCAAATGGGAGCTTACAGACTGAATCCACCTTGCTGCCTGCTTTTGTAAATAAAGTTTTATTGGAACCCAGCGGCACATTCAGTTCTGTGGGGTCATGGCTGCTTTGGCATTACAATGGCGGAGCTGAGCAGCTGTGACAGAAACCATATATCCCACAAAACTGAAACTATTTACTATCTGGCCTCTTACAGGAAAAGCTCACTGACCAACATCCTCCAATAAAAATATAATATGAGTGATTTTTGTAGTTTTCTAGTAGCCACATTAGAAAAGGAAGAAGAAACAAAGTGAAATTAATTTTAGTAATGTATTTCATTTAATATATTTCATTCAAGATATCCAAAATACTATCATTTCATTAAAAAATAAATAGAAAACAAAATATTAATGAGGTACCAGAAACATCGCTCGCGTCTGACACATGCACAGCAGTACTACAGCTGTGTCTTAGGGGAGGCAAAGCTTAAAGCGAACTGTGGTACTTGCAAAACAGTGAAGCGTGTTTCATGGAAAAATGTTTCAAGCTGCTTTCATTTTTAAATTTACATTTAAACAAAAGTTAAAAATCCAGTTCCTCAGTTGCACCACTTACATTTCAAGTGACTCCTATATGGGACAGCGCAGACCTGGAAAATAACCCCGCTTCCTGCCCCTGCCACACACACACACACACACACAGCAGACCACCTCGTATGTGGCTCCACTCATACGTAAAGTGATTTTCAAGCTGGGAGAGAAGAATTTTTGGGGAGGAGCTGGGCAGAGGTAGTGAGAGACATAAGTAAGAATGGGGCAGATGTCCTTAGGTCCCCCGGCCAGTCTGAGCCTTTGTGGACAAAGAGGTCAGAGGCAACAGCCCAAGGAACTCTGCAGAGGGATTTCACATGGTTTGGGGCCCAAGCAAAGCTGCTTTGGGGCTCAGGTGACAAAATGCCATCCTATCTCTACCCCATATCCCATCTCCCATCTCTGCGCAGAGTCCAGATTGCTGTGTGCCTGAGGACTGGAGGCCTTGGGACCCTCCAGACAGAGCCCCCTGGCTAGGTGTGGCTACCACCTGACAGGTGGAGGCGGGAACAAAGCTTCTGCAAGCAGCTTGAAGGGTAGCAAGCACGCACAACTGGGAGCCAGAGCAGGAAGGGAGGGAGTGAACAGATGCTCAGGGTGACCACCACTTACGGGCGGGGCCATATGGGAGACCCCTTGGAGGACTCCTCAAAATTACTAGGTGACTGTTTGGGCTGCATCCAGATGAGCAAAGACCCAGAGAGGCAAAGTGGCCACCCAAGGCCACCCAGCCAGCAACCCCTAGCAGAAGTTCAGGAGCCAGGGCCCACTGGGGATGAGGGAGAGAGGCCTGAGCAGGAGGAAGTGGCCGGGCAACTCCCCTTCTCCATGGGACCAAAGCAGTGGATCCTGCTGCTGGGATGCGCTCTGGGGCCCAGCCAAGTCTACTTGTTACAGAGATGCACAGGTGAGTCACCAGGCACTCTGCTAGCAAAGGTGTCCTGGGATGTGGTTCAGGTAGCCAGTGCCCTGGACACAAAGGTTTCTCGATATTGTATCTCATCCAGGGGAGTGAAATTTGAAGAAAGCTGGCAATAGTGTAAATCATTCCATAACAAATAAATGCCTAATGGAATAAGGAAAACTCCAAATAAATGTCTATAAACTTGCCCACGGAAAGAAGGGCATGTGAGCCAGCTGCTCCTTTCTCCTCCATCTCAACTGGCTGGGCAGCTGAGCATGGAAGAAGCTGAGCCTTCTTCCCACGGAAGGAGAACCCCACCCCACCCCCTGCCTATCTCCATGTCTCTTTGTGTGAGGGGCCCCTTCCAGCTCCCTGCTCCCCACCCCTCGTGGTACCCAGGGAGTCAGCACCACCCTCAGGCTCCTCACTTGCTCCTGGTGGCTGCAGCAGGTGCCCTCCTCGGGTGCCACTGCCTTCGCTGGACCACGGTCGTGGAGGCCACGCAGCAGCGGAATCAATCTAGAACCGCGGCATCTCAGACACAGCCAGGACTGGCCTTCTGCGTCCCAAACCGGGGAGAAGGCACTCCGGTGGACTGTAAGATGCCTTCGGATGGATCTAGTTGCGTGATCTTGGGCATGTTACATAACTGCTCTGTGCCTCAGTTTCCCCATATGTAAAATGAGGATAATACAGTACCTACCTCATAAAGTTATCACAAAGAAGAAATGAGTTCCCACAAGTACAATGCTTAGGAAAGTGCTCAATTCAACATTTGTTAGCTATCGTTATTATTGTTATGAAGACAAACTTGGACGTTTTATTTATAGTTAATGAGTTTATTTTAATGTGACTTAGAGAAAATCAAATCAAATCAAGCCCATGATTTTACAGATCTTATTGTTTAGGTCAAAGCTGAGTAAAAAAAAAAAATCAATCAATGTAAATATATTTAAAGAATTTAAGTAAATGATAGTACGGGGATAGGCACAATATGTGGCACGAATTGTGAAGATGGGACACACAGACTATTCAAGAGATATTGATCCAGTCTTAACCCTCTAGTTCGCTGAGGAGGAAACTCTAAACACGAAGTAAGGGGCTGGGACCTTGGCCATAGTGTAGTCGCCCGCTGGGCCTGGACCAGACCATTGGTCTCCCAACCCGCAGCCCACGCCCTGTCCTCCTGTCATGCTGCCTCAGTAAGAGACTCATTAGGACTTAATTTGAATAAGTACATATAAAGAAGTTTATGAACAAGTGGCTTGTCACTAGATAGGATCGCACATGACACTCGAGTCAAATCTCATGTCATGTAAAACAAGATAATCTCAGGGAGAAAAGGCCACCAGTCTATGAAACAGGGTCAAGGGTCAGGTGTTGTTTTCTGACTGGTCAGAGGTGACTGGTGGAACTGGCCTCTCTGGATCTGCCACTTCCAGCTGTGTGATGGTGGACATGTTGCTTAACCTCTCTGTGCTTCCATTTTCAGATCTGCAAAATGAGACAAGAGGCGGTAAGGCCAGGACATAGAAGGTGCCTGGTAAAAGTGAGTTTCCTTTTCTCCTTCCTCCAAAAGCAAGAGAAGGCACCCCTGCAGAAGACACGCACCCACTGGCCATGGGAGAATCCGTAGGCAGGAAACCCGACGACAAAGCCTTCAGCGGCTCCCTGTTTCTTACCACAGCGAGTCTGGGGGCCTTGACACCATGGCCCACAAAGAAGACACACCCATTCTGACACCAGACATTCTGTCCCGACACCAGTGTTCAGACTCATTTTCCAAAACCCACATCTGATTAACTCAGTCCCTGAAATTCTCTCCAAGGTCCACCCTTTCCTGTAGAATAAGGTCCAGCTCCAGACTGCTGTCTTCACGGTCCTCATGGTCCAGCCCCATCCTCCCTCCCAGGACTCATCCGACCCCTCCCCATCACGCAGACATGGATACGTGTACACATGCGCAACACACACGCATACACACACGCACAGTCGGATCCACTCACTGTTCCTCCAGCAGCCACGCCCCTTCCTCCCTGCACACCTCTGTGCCTGCTGCTGCTTTTTCCAGAAGGCCCGATTCCCTTTCTTTGATGGGCAAATTCCTTCTGACCTTTTAACACCTTGCTGCAATGAGACATTTTGTTTTGCCAACTCCTCCTCCCTTCATTTTTTGCAGCTAGGTGAGTAAGCCCTGGCCAATAAGATGTAGGTGCAAATCATTGGGTGGAACTACCAGGAAGGCTCTCTGGAAGGAATACAGATGACACGGGGTCCTTCTGCCTTTCTCTTATTCCTTTATGTAAAATTGACGTGATGGCTGGCACTCTAGTAGCCATCTTGTAACATGAGGTGACCTTCATGATGGAAGCCATGCTCTGTGGATGGAGGGACCAAAGGAGAGAAGGAGCTTGGAATATTGCTTATATTGTGGAATCACCATATACCAAGCCTAGGCTGCCTACTTTTGGCTCTTTTATAAGAAAATAAAATAAACCCTGATGTGTTTAAGCCACTGTTATTTTAGCATGTTGTTGTTATTGTTATATGCAGAAAATTGAATCACATCCAATACAACAGACATATCAGCCATTTCCTGAGTTGGCTTCTACTCATCTCTCCACTCCCAAAACCCAGGCTCCAACCCTACTTAATTATCTTTAGTTTCCTCAAGCATCCTGCTTTTCTCAGACAACATGCCCTCTGCCCTCTTCTCAATGTCCCTCCTCGGACTGCCTGGGAACACCTTCTCAGCTTTCCAGACTCAGCTCAAGGGACACCTCCATGAGACCTTTCCAGACACACTCTCCACACCCTCACCAGGCAGAAGTGGCCACTCCTCCTGTCCTGTGTGCCCCAAAAATCCCCCATGGCACCCCCACCACGTCATCACTTACTGGTCCATCTGCATCCTCCCCTGTCCTGGGTTGCTTGAGGCAGGAGCCACGTCATTCATCTTTGTCTCCGGTATTTAGCCCAGGACCTGGCAACACTGGGCATAAATAGTTGTTCAGGGAATACGCCCCTTCGACAGGGCTTCATCTGCTTTGGCCTGGGAGTCTGGCCCCGGGGCAGGGCAGTGTCCTTGGAGGACGACGGGGGCTCCTGCAGGGCAGCAGGGTCGGCTCTGGGGCACATTGTACCCTCAAAGGCCCTAGGAATGTCTGTTGAGTGAATGAATGAATGTATAACCCAATCTCCCTTCCAGCTTCCCTGGAGTCACAGAAACCTCCTCTAGGGCTCTGACTTCTGCCCGCTGTGGCCCTGCCTGTTGGCATCTGCCCCTCCCCAGGTCCCTCCTCCTGGCCTGGAGCAAACACTCCCGCCCCAAGGCAGGGGCTCAACAAGCGAAGGGGAAAAGGCAACACGCAAATGCTGCCCTGAAGCCTGCCCTCCCGGAGCCACGGACTCCAAGGAGCCTGGAAGCAGCTGCTGCGGGGAGCCGAGCGCGCCGGAGATGCTGCCGCCTTGCAGAAGCAGTCCTGGCCGGGCCCTCCCTCCCTCCACCACAACTCTGACTTAAAGGACACCTTTCCACCTTCTGTGCAATTCAAATCGCCACCATGGCAGTTCCCCTGGTGCTTTATCACATACGCTGAAGATATCTGGCCAGAAAACAGAGACAAGCAGGATTCCTACCAGAACCGCAGGAGGAAGGGCAAAGTCCCCTAAAGGAGCTGCATCTGTAGGCATTTCCTGCCTCCCCAGAGCCCCGCAGAGATAGAAGTTGTGTCCTTGAAGGACAGGGAGATCAACGGCCATCAGAGGAGAAGGTTCGGGGCACCTGGATCCCGTTCTTGCAGGCGCGGGTGACCACCTTATGGCAGGACGGCTGGACCATCCCCCACAAGGCGAGTGATCAGTGGGAACCAGAGGGAGGAGGACTTGAGTTCAGCCTGAGGAAGAACTTCCCAAGCATCAGAACTGGCCCACGTGGGAGTGCGCTGCCCTGGGAGGCTTCCGCCCTGTGTGCTGTGAATCCCGTGGGCACACCCAGAATCACATGCCACCAGAGACCTCGGGTTCTGGGAACTTGGGGCCTAACACCTTCTGGGGCTTTCCAGGACATCCATGCAGTCTGTTCCCAGGAATGCCAGCTGCTCCTGACTAGCTCTCTGGACCTCCTCTGCCTCATCAGGGGGGCTCCCCATCTGCAGAGTGACCCTACTAGTGGCTTGAGCCCGGAGCTCTGACTGCTCTAGAGGCTCTCCTCTTAATCTGGCCACTCCTCTGGTCCTTCGCTTCTCTGCCCACTGGTTGGGGTTCAGTGTCCCGTGACTGGTGCCTGTGGGTTGTGCACAGAAGGGCAGAGGAGCTGCCTCCTGGAGAGGCCAGTAGAGCAGGTGGGAAGACAGTGTGCGTGGAGGGAGGGCCAGGGCCGCGCATTTCCCACCCAGTTGCAAGCAGTCATTCATCCACAAGATATATATTGAACACCTTTTATGTGGTAGGCACTATTCTGGGCATAAAGCGATGAAAAAAGATTAACATGGTCAAACAAATCAAGGGAAAACTGAGTTTACAACTAGACAGGTTTCAGTCCTGCAGGACACAGAACCTTCACTATGCTAACAGGCCGTGTGACTCCTCAAAACGGGGCTTAGCACACAGGCCCTCTGAGCAAGAAATAACAGTGTAGGAAATTGTGAAACTACAGAAAAGCACAAAGAAGAAAGTAAAAATCACTGGTAATCCGACCACTCAGAATTTACTCTTATAAACATTTTGGTGTTTGTCCTTTAAATGTTTTTATATGCATGAATATGCTTTCTCCCTAAATTTGTATCATTCTGTGTATGCCTGCCCTTCTCATTTATTATATCATAAATATCTTTCCATTTGTTAAACAGTTTTCTACAATACCATTTTTTTTGCTACAAGGTGTGTTGCTGTGTATGTATGTACCAGAACTTGTAGAACCAATTGCCACATTCTTGTATGTTTGGATTGTTTCCAGTCTTTCACTGTCGCAAACAATGATGCGAAGAGCATCCTTCTAGATAATGCTTATCTGCGTGAGTGATTCTTTAAGTACTGTGAACTCCTGAAAGGGGAACTTACTTACCGGTGAAAATGCACAACTATTTGATACATACTGCATACTGCTCTTGGGATATCTGTAACAATTTGTACTCTTTCTTTAAAAAATTGAGCTTTCACTGACTTAACATTGTTAGTTTCAGGTGTACAACATGATTAAATATTTGTATATATTGTAAAATGATTACCACAAAAGTCTAGTTAACACCATCACCAGATATAGTTACAAAAATTTTTTTATAGTAACGAGAACTTCCAAGATCCACTCTCCTAGTTACTTTCAAATGTGCAATACAGTATCATTAACTATAGTCACCATGCTGTAATTATATTTCCATGACTTATTCGTTTTACTACTGGAAATTTGCACCTTTTGACTCCCTTCGCCCATTTCACCCACTCCCTATGCCCCCTCTCAAGCAACCACAATCTGTTCTCTATATCCATGAAATCACTTTTTTTGTTTGCTTTGTTTTTTTTTTTTACGGTACTACATGTAAGTGAGATCATACAGTATTTATCTTTTTCTGTCTGACATTTCACTTAGGATATGCCGTCAAGGTCCATCCATGTTGTCACAAATGGCAAGATTTCATTCTTTTTTATAGCTGAATAATATTCCATTGTGTGTGTATAAATATATATATAATACACATAATGTGTAAAAGATACATAATACACATTATGTGTAACATATATATCTATAAATATAAATATATACCCCACATTTTCTTTATCCATTCATCCATTGATGGACATTTAGGTTGTTTCGACATCTTGGCTGTTGTAAATAATATTGCAATGAACACAGGGGTGCAGATAGCTTTTCAAATTAGTGTCTTCATTCTCTTTGGATAAATACCCAGAAGTGGAATTACTGGATCACATGGTAGTTCTATTTTTAATTTTTTGAGGAGCCTCCATACTGTTCTTCCTAGTTGTTGCCCCTATTTACATTCTCACCAACAGTGAACAAAAGTTCCCTTTTCTCCAGATCCTGGCCAACAATTGTTAATTCTTGTCTTTTCGATAATAGCCATTCTAACAGATGAGAGGCGTTATCTCATGGTTTTGATGTGCATTTCCCTGATGATTAGTGGCGCTGAGCATCTTTTCACGTACCTGTTGGACATCTGTTTGTCTTCTTTGGAAAAATGTCTGTTCAGATCCTCTGTCCAGTTTTTAATCTGATTATTTGTTTTTTTTTGCTGTTGAGTTGTATGAGTTCTTTATATATTTTAGATATTAACCCATTATCAGATGTACGATTTGCAAATATCTTCTCTCATTCAGTAGGCTGCCTTTTCGTTTTGTTGATGGTTTCCTTTGCTGTGCAGAAGCTGTTTAGTTTGATATAGTCCCACTTGTTTATTTTTGCTTACGTTGCCTTTGCTTTTAGTGTCAAATCCAAAAAGTCATTGCCAAAACCTATGACTAGGAGGTTACCACCTATGTTTTCTTCTAGGAGTTTAAGGTTTCAGGTCTTACATTCAAGTCCTTAATCTATTGTGAGTTAATTTTTGTGTATGGTGTAAGATAGTGGTCCAGTTTCATTCTTTTGCATGTGGCTGTCAAGTTTTCCCAACAACACTTATTGAAGTGACTGTCCCTTCCCCCTTGTATATTCTTGGTTCCTTTGTTGTAAACTAAGTGACCATATGAGTGTGGGTTTCTTTCTGGGCTCTCTATTCTGTTCCATTGATCTATGTGTCTGTTTTGATGTCAATACCACACTGCTTCGATTACTATAGCTTTGTAATATAGTCTGAAATCAGGAAGTATGATGTTTCCAGCTTTTTCTTCTTTCTCAGGATTGCTTTGGCTATTTGGAGTCTTTTGTGGCTCCATACAAATTTTAGGATTGTTTGTTCTGTTTCTGTGAAAAATGCCATTGGAATTTTGATAGAGATTGCATTGAATCTGTAGATTGCTTTGAGTAGTAAGGACATTTTAACAACATTCGTTCTTCCAATCCATGAGCATGGAATATTTTTCCATTTATTTGTGTCTTCAATTCCTTTTATTAATGTCTTATAGTTTTCAGTGTACAGATCTTTCACTTCCTTGGTTAAATTTATTCCTAGGTATTTTTTCTTTTGGATGCGATTACAAATGGGATTGTTTCTTAATTTCCTTTTCTGATCGTTCATTATTAGTGTACAGAAACCAAACAGAGTTTTGTATAGTTATTTTGTATCCTGCAACTTTACTGAATTTGTTTATTAGTTCAAATAGGTTTTTGGTGGAGTCTTTAGAGTTTTCTATATATAATATCATATCATCTGCAAGTAGTGACAATTTTACTTCTTTCTCTCCAATTTGGATCTCTTTTATTTCTTTTTCTTGCCTAATTCCTGTGGCTAGAATTTCCAATAGCATGTTGAATAAAAGTGGTGAGAGTAGGCATCCTTATCTTCTTCCTGATCTTGGAGGAAAAGCTTTCAGCTTTTCACCTTTCAGTGTGATGTTGGCTGTGTCACAATTTGTACTCCTATACACGGTCATTTAGAGTGCCCAGGACCCCACACCCTATACAACACTATGAGTGTTAGGACTTATAACAACAAGTTTGCCAATTTGACAGGTAAAAATAGCATCTCATTATTGTGACCTGCTTTTTAAATTATTAGGCAAACTGAACTTTTTCCGTGTTTACAGGGCTTTTGTATTTCTTTTGTGCATTGCCTATTTAAGCAGGGGAGAATTTTCAAAAACTTATTTTGAAATAACCTTAGATTTACAGAAAAATTGCAAAGACAGTACAGAGAGTTCCCATACACTCCTCACCCAGCTCGCGTTAACGTTAACATCTTCCACAACCATCGTATGTTTGTCAAAACGGAAAAGCTAACATTCGCACAATCCCACAAACTCAACTCCAGACTTCGTCTGGATTTCACCGGTTTCCACTAATGTCCTTTTTCTGTTCTGGTATCTAATCCAGGATCCTACATTGCATTTAGTTGCCATGTCGACTTACTCACCTCTGATCTGTGACAGTTTTTCAGTCTTTCCCTGTTTTTCATGACCATGGTATCTTTGAAGAGTACTGGCCCAGTATTTTGTAGAATGTCCCTCAGTCTGGGTTTGCCTGATGTATTCTCATGATTGGACTTGGGTTGTAAGTTTTGGGGAAGAACAGCACAGAGGTGAAGTGTCCTTCTCCTCACATCATTTCCTGGGTCACATGATATCAACCTGACTTAGAACTGAAGATGTTAACCTTGACCACTTGGTTAAGGCAGTGTCTGCCACGCTTATCAACCGTGAAGTCACTATTTTCCCTCTCCCTACTCCATTCTTTGGAAATGAGGCACTAAGTGTACCCCACCTTCAAGAGGAGAGGAACTCAGCTCCATCTGCTGGAAGGGGAGTAGCATATATCAACTGGAATTCTTCTGCAAAGAAGATCTGTACCTTCTACCCTATTTATTTTTTACTCAATTATTTATTTGTAATAAATGTACTCATGGATTCTTTGGCTTCTAATTCAATACCATCCTTATTTTTTAATCATGCTTCATTACTTTGCTGTTCCAATTGTTCCAGCTTTGGCCATTGAGCATCTTTCTAATTGCCCCTTGTGTCCTTTAGGCACACCCTTATCTTTTGCTTGGTTTTGTTTTTGTTTTTAAGCACTTCCTTACTTTCTGGAACTATGAGATGTTTCAGGCTCATTTTGTATTTTCCCTGCCCAGCCCCCAAATCAGCCGCTTCTCCAGGAAGCTCTGATTCCTTTTATTGGAGGATGGTATTTGGAAACTAAAACCTGGCACTGGCTATGCTCATTTCTACTGGAGTGCCACTGCTAGTGGGCAGAGCTAGGAAATACGTGTGTATCCTGATCCATACATAAACACACGTCTGTATTTATTTCTGTATCTATCGATCTATTCCTACATTAGAAATACATCCCCGTCCTGCCGCTAAAACTTTGCCTCCTGACAGGTTCTTTTCCTAGAAAATTAAATTAGATGATGCATTCTGTGATACACAGAAAGCACTCAGTGTTGGTTGAGTGACTGCATGAAGAGGGGAGTCCAGCACATGCTGTGGGCCCTCTCTAGTTCAAACCCACACTCCACAGCTTACTAGCTTGGGCAGGTGATTTGTGTGCATCAGATCTCAGCATTTTTTACTTTCTCCTTGCTACTTTTCTGTATATTCCAAATTTTCTAAAATAAACGTGTTGTTTTGTAATTAATAGAAGAAAACAATTGGTTTTTAAAAAAACAGGATATACTATTCTCTTCTCTAAAATTAATACTAATAAGTACTTCCTAGGCTGGCACTGAGGACCAGTGTGCTCACGTGGATGAAAACACACGCAAGCTACAAGTTCCTGGAATAAAGTAGGTGCTTAACAGGTGTTGGCTTCCAGCCTCTCTCCGATCCTTCCAGAAACTACACTGTGAAACTAATGAAAAATAAGTTTTCCTCTCCCTTTTTCTTCTGGTGTGAGAAGGAATGGCCTTGGCCAAAAAAATCACCATCAAATGAGCCCCTTTCTTTGTCACCTGGAGCCCTCCCTACCGGGACTCCTCCTGTGGGGAGGTCTCTCTGCAGGAATATTCTTGCATCACATGGAACACCCACTACGAAAGCCCACACCCGTGCACATGCCTCCCAGCCCAGATGAGGCCCGGGCTAAGGCTCCAGGTTCCCCTGCTCGTTTTTAACCAGGGCCCTGCCACGGCCAGTCCCCCGAGCCCTCACGGTCTGCGCTGGAAGCCCACAGTCTCGGGGTCCACGGCTTCATGGCGAGCAAAGCTAAGCACACAGTCTCCAGGCTACAAGTCCCCATCTCAGCAGCCCTGACTTAAATTCTGTCTTTCTACCCAAGCGAATTCCTCTGGGAAAGTTTTCCCTTCCCTTCTTCCAGGAGGAGGAAGGAAAGAGGATTTTTAAATTATATACTTCTTTTCATTTAAAAACATTGAAGAGGCGGCGGGCCTGGTGGCATAGTGGTTAAGTTTGCAAACACTCTGCCTCGGCGACCCAGGGTTCAGTGGTTCAGACCCCGGGTGCAGACCTACACACTGCTCACTGAGTCATGCTGAGACTGCGTCCCACATACAAAATAGAGGAAGACTGGCATAGATGTTAGCTCAGTGACAGTCTTCCTCAACAAAAAAAAAAAACAAATGAGAGAGAGAGAGAACCAGGAAGGAGGAGGGAAATATTTTGCACTTCTAGAACCAAGATTGCAGAGATGTTTAACCATGGGAGCAAAAGTCACAAGTCTGGGAAAACTTCTGTTTTCAGCAAAAGCCGAAGGGAACTGAGGGCCTGTCATGAAAACAAGTCTGGAAATACTGAGGTTTTTTTTTTTTTTTAAATTAGCATTTTGTCAGATAGTTCACTTTCCATGTGAGCTACATTCCTTTCTAGTGGATTTCCACCCCAGCCCCCTCTTCGGCCCACATCCTTTTCAAAAGAATTAAAGTGCTTTACTTTTGTAACATCCTGTAGGGCTGGGTTACCTCTGCTCTGGGGTTGGTATGAAGAAATTCCTCCGTTTCTAGTCCACAGACAGAGAGCACTTAGCATCTCTCGCCTGGAGCGCTACATCAGCCTTTCAACTGGTCCCCTCCCTTGTTTTCTCTACTGCAGGACGTCTCAGAGCCTTTAATATCCTGATGATCTTCCAAAATGGAAATACATAATAATATACATATTTCCCAAACTTATGTGGTCCTGGAATCCTTTATTCAAGGACATCTCTTAACATCTCTTAGGCCTCTAAAGTTCTAGGAACTCAGTTTGGAAACCCCTGGCCTATAAGATACAACCCAGCTCCTCAGATGCACTCCAGGCCTTCCATTGTCTGGTGTCTGCCTCCCTTTCCAGGTTCACTTTCTGCCTCCCTCCTATACTTCTCCTGCCACTCACACTTGGACTGCCTCCTGGGTCCCTAAACAAGACTGCCTTAGGTCAAGTTTCAGTGCCTTTGCATATCCTATTCCCTCAGTTTGGATTGCTTTTCCTGACTTGTCCTTCAAGGTCAACACTGCCAGTTCTGTGAAATGTCCCCAGCCCCCTCAGGCTAACACAGACACACCAGCCTCCATGCTCCTGCAGCACTTGGCCCACACCCTCTTAGCACTTCCCAGGACTATAAATGCGTGTTTCTAGCCCACCAGCTCTTTGTTTTGGCTCTTGCTCTCTCCTGGCTGAATTCTTTAGCCTCTTGGCAATTCCATGAGACTCCATATCCCTTTAATACATGTCCTCTTTTACTAATAGTTAGCAAGGATTAGTTTCTGTTGCTTGTGATCAAAAAACACTAAACTTCTACACCCAAGGAAAAGAGTAAAACAACTATGTCCAAGAAACACACGTTGAAAATGACAAAAAAGCAGGTGTTTTCGGAGGGGGATTAATGCTCACAGGTCTCCAGGAAAAAAAATCAGCATGATTTGAGTGGCACCGAGGAGCTGCACGCCATCTGGACTCGGATCCTGGGAAGGCCGTGTGCGCAGGCAGGGGCTGTGTGCCCGTAACATGTTGCTCACGTTCCTCAAGAAGGTGGCCCACATTCCTTAGAAGCAGCCATTAGCTGCACTCTGCAAACAGCCTTTTCCAGAGCTTTGGGGTGGGCAGGGACCAGAGCCTCAGTTCCCGCAGTTCTTGACCATGCCACGTTCAGAAGGCTTCCTCAGAAGCCATTTCACAAAGGTTTCCAAAAGGAGGATTTTATCTTTCAAAGCAAAAAAAGGAGGTGTAGTGGATCATTCTAAACAGCCCCAGATCCCTTGCAATATGACTTTGCCACTCCTTTGGCAGGGCTGGGGTCTATTTCCCCTCCCCTTGAAGCCAGCTTGTCTTGATTTTTGCTTTAGCTCCAAGAATGTGGCAGACGTGACACTGAGCCAGTCCTGACCTAAGCCTTAAGAGACCTAGCAGCTTCGCTTCGACACTCTTGGAACCCTGAGACCACCACGCTGTGAAGAAGCCGGGTCTGAGCTCTGGAGGATGAGAGGCCACGTGGAGGAAAACCACCAGCACCAAGACCCTAGCACGTGAGTGAGGCTCGCGGACCTCCCAGCCCAGCCCAGCCCAGCCCAGCCACCAGCAGAATGCAGCTGGGGGAGCGAGCCCAGCCCAGGCCAGCAGAGAACGGCCCAGCCAGAAGTGTGAGATATAATAAATCACTGTTTTTGTTTTTTTTCTCCCTTGCTTTTTGTTTTTCCCTCCCCAAATCTCCCCAGTACATAGTTGTATATTTTAGTTGTGGGTCCTTCTAGTTGTGGCATGTGGAACGCCGCCTCAACATGGCCTAACGAGCAGTGCCATGTCTGCGCCCAGGATCCGAACCCTGGGCCACCAAAGTGGAGCGCACGAACTTAACCCCTCGGCCAAGGGGCCACCCCAATAAATCACTGTTTTAAGATACTGAGTTTGAGGTAGTTTTTTAGGCAGCAATAGATAGCAAAAACAGACGGGAAGGCTCAGAATGAAGGAGGGAGCTAAATGTGGCCAGCTATGGGGGATCAGATGCAAAAGCTAGACAGGAGCCCCTTTCAAAAGATTCACAAAGTATCGAGGTATTAGGAACCCCAGTGACAAGATGCCTCCTCTACAGAGATGATAGGCCCAGGGGTGGGAGGATGGGCATGAGTTGGGGTGTGCCCTTCCCTGCCTCTCCCATAATGTTCCAGCCAGGGCCCGCCCTGAGATGACGGGACGGAGGGTATTAGCTACCTACCTAACTTCCCATTTCCCCTTCTTCTACATTATCAGACCCTGACCCATGATGTGGGGGCAACAAACTATAACTAATGCTATCTTCACAGTCAAGGAGGCACAATTACCACACGGAGCTAAATAAAGTCGCAAAGAACTTGCAAGCAGGTGAGGTGGAGGCAGGTCAGAAGAGAGACAGTATAAGAGAAGGCTGAGGGCTCGGAACAAGTCGAGGATGCAAGGCTTTTTGGCAGAGGGCCATCTGATCTAAGCCTCAAAGGAAGGGAGGTCCTCACCCGAAAGAGACAGGCAGAGGATATTATCCAAGGCAGAGGGACCGGGATGGAGGTAGCAAAGTACAGACACCGTCAGACAGCAAAGCCCACCTTCCCTTCCCCACCCGGTAATTCTTCCCTCAAGCTGTTCTCCATGAGACCTCTCCTCTCCTCCCCAAGGTCCCTCGAGGCATGCCATTTAGGCTGACGGGTTTTCTTATCCCTCCACCCCACCCTGTGCCCATCTCTGGGCTGGATTAATCTGGAAAGCTAATCATTTGAGAAGAGCCACTGAGACCTGAGAAGGCCCCCAGGTAATGGTCGAGCCTTGGGAAGGTAAGGACTCTGGCAAAAAATAAGTGAGAACTTTTCTCATCTGTTTGAGAAAACAGATTTCAGTTCTCCTTGCAATAATGCCCCCAGGGGTCCAGGAGCAGGCTGAAAACCACCAATAAAGGTACTAACCAGCCAATAAATCAGACCTGCACGTTTAGAAGGACCTTCATTGTTTTAACCCCAGAAGACAGTGAGGGAGTCTCGGGGTCTGGAACGGCATGTGAAGGAGTGAGGGGAAGGGGTGGGGTGAGGCAGAGCCCTCTGACCCAGAGGTCCAGCTGGGACATCACTATTCAGCTGCTCCGGGAGGCAACATCTGCCAGTATAAACCCCACAGCTGGCTGGGATGGCCTTGCCTGGTGAGGAGTTCCAAGTCTGTCCCATGCCCAACTGGGATCATTTCCCTGCCAGTTTAGAAAGCATCTAAGGCCGTTTGGAAAACCAGTAGACTAGAAACCCTGAATTAACCCAGAAATTAAACTTTCTGATTCTGCTGTTAACTAGCTGTGTGAGTTTCTGCCAGCTGTTTTTTGCCTCTCTAAGTTTTAATAAAAAGGTAGTGGTGGGTGAGGATGGAGAGGAATGTTGAACTTGCTCTCCAAGGCATCGTCAACGTGCCAACTCCTGAGTAAAGGACTCTAGTCGACTGAATGTTTCTGAACCTCAGGCTCCTTATCGGTAAAATGGGAATACTATGTAACAATTAAACGAGATAGGAGTTGTGAAAATGACACCCTTGGAACAAGTACCAATTAACGTTCATTTTCCTCTCTTCTTCCCTTATCCTTCCAATGATAGATGGCTCTTCCTTCCTAGTCCCGCCCTCATGCTCTTACCAAGTCTCTAATTTGACCCTTGAGTGTGAAATGTCCCCTCTTTGTGAAATGCAGCTAGTCTTCCCAGAGCGGGCACTGCAGAACCAAGTGGTGACTTCAAATACCCGGGTGTCCTGGGCCAGGGCTGGCAGGGCGCCCTGCTCCTTGCCCCTGTGATCTTGGGTTCCTCTTTGGCCCCTGCACAGAAGGGAACTGGCTTGAGACAGAACGACGGGCCTCAGCGGGTGAGGCCACCTCCCTTCAGGCCAGGCACAGACAGTGACAATCACCCATTTTGCAACAAACAGGAAACCAGTTTACCAGCCTCAAAAATAGCACAGACAAAAACCCCAAAATACGAGGCTCTGACAGTGGGGCAGCTCAGCTTTCTCACCTCGCTTCCTGACAGCCGGCAGACTATGTGTTTTGTTTTGTTTTGTTTTTTCATATGAGAAAATGTCTTGCAATGCCTTTATAAAGCTGCCCAGCCTCTGGGGGCCATGGCCAGGAGGCAGCCCAGCCAATCAGGCTTCCAGCACTCCTGAGGACCCGCCTTCTCAGTCTCCAACCCAGCTACAAATGTCCAACCACAAGGGCCACAGAAGCCCTGACCTCTGTCTTGTCCCAACTCTAAACAGGTCCCCCAACACCAGCAATGCCCTTCCTGTGGTCCCCCACCTCAGGCAATACCATTCACACCCAGACTGCTTCCACAGGTACCCAGAGGCCCCAGTGGGTCACCCCACCCAAGAACCACGCTGATAATAGGCCTGCAGACATTCCCTGTACTGAACTCCTGACAAAGACTTAGAGCTGGGCTCACGCTGTTCCCTCTGGCAAAAACACTGTTCCTTGCCTGGCACACTATCCCTCAGAAGCATTCACACTGGAATGACATGATTATTGCAGTGATGTCACTAAGGACTATGTCACACAGAGTCCCCTTGTTGAGGGGTCATGGGGAAAACGTTTCTCAGTTCTTAGCCCCGGCATCATGTGTGCACATCCTGGGTACCTGATTTGTTTTCCTTCCATGGACACGATGATTAAGAACTGCCAAACTGATCATGTTCCCTTTTCGTTTTCATTGCTAAGAAGCTTAGTGCCAAATATGTTAATCACCTCCAGGGGTTTTATGTCCTAACCTGCTGCAGGGCTTTATTTTCATTTCTTCCCCTTATTTTCCCTGTGCCTTATTTCCTCTCTTCCTTTACTTTACCTTCATGCAGAACGTCTGTAAACCATTTCAAATCTTTATTTGGAAGAAGGTAGGGTATACATAAATAATTGAGCAAACAGCTCCTACTCACTCTGCAAAACCCACTCTCCATGTCCCCACCTCTGATTTCTCCCTAACCACTCCATGAAGGAGGGTCCCCTCCATGGTGGCCCCAAAGCCCCTGTGTATACTTTCCTGGATTAGAACTCCGCCCCTCCACCCAGTTCTGTACTTTATCTGTTTTCACCATCAGATGAGAGGGTTCTTGGGCAAAACTTGGCGCCCTCCCTTGGCCAAGATTTGTCCCCAGTGCTTCCCAGGTATCAGCTTGTTTAACCCTCAAGACAAACCTGCCAGATAAGGATGACTGCGCCCATCTTACAGCTGATGAAACTGAGGCTCAGCAACATTCGATGCTTACACAAGGTCACATACTTTTGAGCAGCAGAACTGGCATGAAACCCTGGTGTCCTAACCCACTCTTGGGCTCATTTCTCTAAAGTGACCCAATGTATGAAAAAGAGCTTTTATGTGAAGAAAGTTAAGAGAGAGAGAGAAGGAGAAAGAAATGAGATATCCTTAGATTATTAAGTAATTTACTATGGTCGTCAAACTCAACCATACCACTTGAAGCATTTAAAATATGGTTTGATTTATAAAAATCTCTTCTCTACAACTGTCTAGAAAAATTTACACGCGTTGAACTGTGGTTCCCTCATGCTTACCTTCCAACAGGCTGGTTGGAGCAGACAGACTAGAGAATTTAACTAACCATGTGCTTGACTGCTTCAGAGCACCCAGCCTCACCGCCTCCCTCGCACACACACAGTTTTAAATTCTGGGAAGTGGTTACAGCACAAAATGCAACCAGAAGACAAGAGCTAATTCTGTAAGAAGCTCCCAGAAGAAAGTGAGGCCAACTTTCCTGGAGAGCAAGCGCACATGAACCACAAGACCATTCCTTCCCCAGCCTGCAGCATCCAGACAATTAAACTAAACGGAAGGATTCTGAATGTTAAAGTTCCAACTGGGGACCTGATGGGCCCGATGCCTTTACATTAAGACGCCCACTGGATATACACGGGTGCACTCCCATTCAGTGAGGGAGGCAGAGGACAGAGGACTGTCTGGACCTGGGTCCAAATGACCTTGGGCGAGTCCGGGGACCATCCCTCTAAGCCTCAGTGTACCCTTGTGTAACTGGGGGATGATAACAGTACCACCTCCTAGGGTTGTCGTGAGGACGCGCTGGCCCCGGGGGATATGTAAGCAAGAGTGGGATCCCCTTTCCAGACCTCGTGTTCCCTCATTCTCAAATGAGAGGAAGGGTGGGAGCTCAGGGAACAGGGTATAAGCTGTGGGGAGAAGGGAAGGAAAAGAGTTTCTGAGCCACCTCTTCTGCAAGAGCCTCTCCTGGTTCCAAGGGAGAGCATCCTTTCAGAGGGTCTGGCTGTTCCTCCCTTAGGCCACTCTATACCTTAGGTTCTGGGTGTATGTGCGTGTGCATGCGTGTGTGCATGGCTCTCCTCTGTAGAGCTGGAGCTCCGTGCACCCAGGTGCTTAATTCACCCCCATGTCCCCCCGTGTGTGGCACGTTGAGATCAGTATTTATTGGGGCACGTTGAGATCAGTACTTATTGAGTGAGCAAATGAGAGCAGCACCAGCCATCTCAGAGTGGTGAAAACAACAAGCCTGGCAGAGTCCAAAGACTTGGGCCCCTCATGACCATGGGGTGGCTCCGAGGTGAGAGAGGCCCCGTGCGGAATTCCAGCTCAGCTGCCCATGAGCCCTGAGACCTGGGGAACTTACTGATTCTCTCTGCTCCTCCATTTTCTCATCTTACGTTGAGCATAGATCTCTGCCTGGTGGGCAAAGCACCCAGCCTAGTGTCTGGCACAAAGCAGGCACTCGACAAGTCTGGGCTACATCCCGTGGTCCCCGTCTCCACCTGCAGGACCCTGAGCCACACTGCTTTACCTCTTGTCTGGTCATCAGCCAGGAGGGAGAGCCAGGGGTGGCTGATGCCCCGTTCTAGATTCCCAGATTCGACATGGGAGTCTGGGCCTCAGGTACAGCTGTTAGCAGGACTCTCCATCACTCACCCACCCTATCAGCCTCGCCATCCCCCCCCCCCCACCACCGCCCCGCCGCCCCCCGCACATTGTCCTTCTGCCACTCTGGCTGCCAGAGTCACTTCTCTGAATACCAATCTAAGTATTTATCTAAGTTGCCCCTTGGATCCTCCCTCCAGCGGTCCAGGAGCCACTGGACGAACACCATGGCACTTTCTGACTAGACCCTGCTTACCCCTCCAGCTGCTCCTTCCACAGGCCCAGCCCATCTGTCTTCCATCTCCCTGCCTTTGCCCGTGGTATCAGCCCCACTCCCTGGCACGCTTCTCCACACCACCTCCCTCAGGCTGCCTGGTGAACTACTGCTCATCATTCAAGATTCAGCTCAAACGGGCATCCTTCTGTAACCATCCCCCACATCCTTCTGAACCCACATCCACTCCCTCTTCTGCCTCTTCCTTGAGTCTGTCTACAGTAGCACACGTCTGTCACTGGCAGCATGTGTTGCATTCATTATATGGGTGAGGTGGATCTGCTCACCTGCCTCCCCCACTCCACTGAGCTTCCTCCAGGCAGAAACTCAGCCTTATTCTGATCTGGGTCCCCAGCTCCTAGCACAAGCTTGGCACACAACGATCTCCAAGATGTCAGTTCTCTCTGTCCTCTCTGCCAGATAAGGCCTCTGGAGCCTGCTCTCTGCCTCCCTTCCTGAAGGTTCCAGGACCTCGGGCTGCGCCCCTCTGTTCTCTGGGCCAACACCCTCACTGTCCCACTGAGGATCCTCTTGGCCTAGACCAGCGGCGCTCCCCAAGAGCTGCCCCCCTTCACAGGTCCCCTCTTCTTGTCGACAGCCTTGGGTGCCATAACTTCAGGCCAGGGTTAGTGACCTGCCCACACAGAGGACCCAGATGATCCCGAGACCTCCTTGGCATTGTCCTTTGCATGCTCCCCTTGTCCTTGGTCACTCACCGAGAGAATGTCATGGTAGTTGACTGCTTTGGAGGCTCACAGACCGGGGAGTGATCCGCTATGCCACTCACATTCTTTCAGACAAATAACTTCACCTCCGTGAGCTCTGTTTCCACGCGTGCTAAATGGCTAAGAGCAGCGCCGGCCTCTGAGGGCTGTGGCGAGAATGTGAAGTGCTTATCCCACAACTGGCACATAGCCAGGGGCCAACGAGGGTGGCTTCTGTCACGGCACCATCACGAGTAACAGCTGAGTGGGGACACCTCAGTGCTTTCCTCGTAGAACTTCAGTGGGGGTGGGGGCTCGGCAGGGGCAGAGCGGGGCTGGCAGGACCGCTCAGGCCTGACTCACAGCCCTGAGGGCAGGGGCATCTCAGGACTCCAGTGGGGCAAGGGTTCCCATCTCAACGCCCTCCCCGCTTTTCCCAAGAAAGGTCAACCCGACAAGACTCAGACTGTGACACTCTCGCCACCCCCACCTTCACCCCACTCCCACCCACACACACCTGACACCTCTCAGGAGGACGGGATGAATCATCCCCAGGTCACTTGGTCACTGAGCTTAATTTCCTCCCGACTTATCCCACCCCCGGGTCCCCTCCCACTCTCAACCTCTGCCACTTTCCTGTGCTCTGATGTGGGAGGGATAGTGCCCATGGACATGTTTCAAAATTAAAAGTAGAGCACAGTTAGTTCTCCTGTGGTACAGCAGGGCCCAGCCAAGCAGAGGGCATGGGCCGGGCCCCTAGAACCCTCTCCTATGCTCCTTTGGTCCCAGTTCACTCCCACCCCTCATCCTCATACCGAGGGCCCCCTCCCCGCTGTTTGACAGCCCCGCACTAGGGAATGAAGGTATGAAATGAGGACAGGGAGGGAGGGAAATACAGATACACATTGACTCCCATCATGCATCAGGCCTCGTGGTGGATCCCAGGAACCAGAGGACAGGAGAGGGAGGGCGCTTGGGACTGGCATGTTGGACCTCACTGGAGAGCCAGACTCATGCCAGGTCAGGGAGGCAGAAGTGAGGAGAGAGGGAGGGAGGGAAGAGTGTGACCTTCATAGGGACTCAATGGTGGGCCAGACACACAATCTGTACACAGCCCTGCCAGGCCGTGTGCCCATTTGTAAATACAAGAGAGGAGGGGACATGATTTCCCGAGTGTCTCACCTCTAGCAAGCGGGGAGCCAGAATGCACGTCCCTGTCTGACTGCCTCCAGCTTGGCAGATGATGGAGGCACCCAGGAAACCAAATCACTGGGGCAGCGTGGACAGGGCTAAGACTGCCAGGTGAAAGATGCTCTGGGAGGTCCAGGGAAGGGCGATAGGCCCTGTGTGGGGAGGCCGAGGACCAGGAAGGATTTCACGATGGTCGCAACGTGTGGCCTGGGTCTTGAATGGTGCGTGCAAAGGACCAGGTCAGGAAGTCAAGGGGGCAAAGGGCAGGAGCAAAGGCACAGAGCTGTCCAGCAGGGGGGCGGAGGGCAGGAGTCAGGAGGCTGCAGCCAAGGCTGGAGTAGTGGAGGAGGCACCCAATGGTCCTTGCTGTTGTCCCTGATAACTCAGACCCCAGAAGCCATTCTATTTCCAGATAATTAGAGTCATAACCCATAATAACATCAAACACTTACACTATGTGCTAGACACTGTCCTAAGCATTTCATAACATTTCCACATCTAGTCTTCATGGCAACCCTAGGACATAAGTGCTATGATTACCTCCATTTTATAGATAGAGAGACTAGGCCCAAAGAGGTTACTTGTCCCAGGCACATACGACAGTAAGGAGCAGGGCTGGATGCAAACCTGCGCACGCTCCACCGACCAAGCTGCTTTGCCACCTCTGCAGACGGCACATGCCTTCCCTCTCCCTCCCAGGCCCATCTCTGCTCGTCTCACCCACCAGACGGTGGCAGGCACCTCTCCAGCGGGGACTGCATCTTACCCTCCTCCCTCATGTCCCCCCCTGCACCTGGCCTTTGTAAAGGAACCTGACTGGCACATCAAGACCCAAAGATTTCAGTGGCAGAAAGCCCTTGTCGCTGTCCAGTTTGGGCCGGGAACTAGCAATTTGTTGACATAATCAGGCCAGTGCAGAAAGGTGTTGTCATGGTGGCAAGGCTTCTATTCCAGGCGGCCAGGCCATAATTAAATGTCCTGACCTGTACACCTCCAGTTACTGCACAAGAGCTGGTTTCCCGGGCCTGTTAACCAGCAATTATAGAACCTTCCACTGAAATTCCAGATCACTTAGTAAAGGTCACTTCCCTTATTTATTTTTCAGATTTGGGAGGAGAAGTGGGATGGAATTATTCCCCAAAGTACAAGTGACATCCATTATTTAAAATAGGTTTATTCAAATAGCCAATCAAGAGCAAGCGATGCAGTCCTCAGTCCTTATAAGTTGTTGTCATAACAGCTCCTGTTTATGGAGCACCTTCTATGTGCCAGGCACGACCACATGTGATTTGAATATGTTATATTTCTTATAATGACTTTGAGAGGTAGGTATTATTATTGCAATTTTACAGACAAATAAACTAAGGAACAGAAAAGTTAAGTAACGTTCCCAGGGTCACACAGTGCACCAGGGCATTTAGGATTCACAGCCTGTTTTGCCTGCCTCCAAACACCAGGCTCTCCTCACTAACCTAAGTGGCCTCAAGCTAAGAAACCTGGCTTGGGGTTCAGAACAGGGCTGGCTATGTTCTGTGCAAGGAGTGCTGAGAAGTCCTAAGATAGTACCTTTTCCTGGCCTATCCTTGAAGGCTCAGTTGAGGCATGGGTCTCTTCCAGCCTCTGGGGTGGTTACATTATGACGGAGGCAGCTTTGTATATTGACAAGAAAGACTTGGCGCAGCTTGAAGACAGTCAAATCTTGGAACAGAAATGGCTGGTGCCAGAGACAGTCCACAGACCACCACTGGCCCTACGATGCTCATGGCAGACATCACTAATCGATCATAACCCTCCTTCCCACTGAACCCAGTGCAGCCTCGGGCTCCTTCTCAACAAAGATGATTCCTCCAATAGACTGAGCTGGCCCAGGAGATGAAGATTATCTTCTCTTTCTGTCTTTGACATATGATGACCATATTTCCTAAAAGCAAAATTCAGACATGGTTTGACTGAAGATTATTTTTTCTAGTTTATGAATGTAGTTATGTTTTAAAAAAGCATAAAATTAAATCACTTTCAGTTATGTATTTAACAAATCACTTTCCACGGACAGAATGAAAGTACCTATAATCAGAATTCTCCTGAGAATCTAGGGCATACAATTGCAACAGTCGACCATGGGTGCACACCCCAGGCCTGCATAGAAAAGACACTCAATAAATACACGGGGACAAGTGAATGGGAGGAGAACAGAGACATAAGAAAAAGGGGAAGTGGAGGAGCCTTGAGGATAAAGTCTGTTGACATCACCATCTGAGTCCATACCTGGCTGGGGACTTTCCTGGACATATATGCTATTTTTTTTAAATGCTTTGTTCCAGAAGAGAAATGTCCAAACCATACGCCCATCTGATGGGAAAGAACAGTATATGCACACACACCAGATGCATGTGGGGGGATGTCCCCAAACTGCAGTCAGTCAGGTTTTATACCAAACTTAATCAGGCTCCACATTTCAATGCCCGTCTCACCCTGTGTCTCACAGACAGTCACCCGGCCACCCACAACAGCTGGATGAATTGGGTGGTTGGAGAAATCCACATATCCATGAGGCTGAAATACCAGAACTGCTGCTGAGCTTGTCCCAGTTCTTTGATTCTGCCTTCAGGTGGCAACAACACTTTCAATTTCTTATCTCAAATAATTAAGTCCTACAAGAGAAATGCTACCAACCACCTTGAAGACAGCGAGCCTCCACAAACACCCTGGTGAGACAGCCTCCTAGTTGACTCTAGAATGGTGCAATGATCTCTCCTGGGTACCATGCAGGTACCCAAGAGACTGCATCCAGGGAGACGGAAGATACCCAAACTCCATCCTGGGCCCTTGCTCCCCATCTGCCACCACCCCGCCCCAGGGCCTCCACCGAAGAGAGGCACCAGCCTTCAATGTCGAGGCCCACAGCAGATGGGGGCTGGCACCTCGCTCGTCCCAGCAGCAGGCTTCTGCGTCATGCTGAACTAGTTGCCTGCCTCAGCTATTTGGAACCCCCTTGGAGCTCTCCAAGGTACTGACCCTCATTCCTGACCGGGCCCCTAAAACCAGTGCTGTGGTGAACAGTGCTTATTCAGGGTTTATGTACGCCACTACATTCTTTTAAAAATGAGTCAATTCAAAATAAATTTAGCTTCATTGTTGTACTATTTGTGTCTCCTATAAAATATATATATATATATATTCTTCTCACGTTGAGAAGTAGCTTTCTAACTTTTTACCCCTCACTTATGATGTGGGTCTTTTTGAGAAGCCAGGAGGCCTATGTGGTATTCAGGCCATGGGTTTGCCTCAATGGCCCTGAAACTTTGATTTCACCAAGTTCTCACTCCCTTGGATCTCACCTGCTCCATATCTTGGCCTTGGGTACTTCCCAATCCCTCCCTGGCAACTCCAGACTCCTAGGATGCCCCTTTTTAGTGCTTAAAGGGCATTATGACTGTTTATTGACCTGTTTATCTTTCCTACTGGTCTCAGTCCTCCAATGACTGAATCCTTTTTTATACCTGCTGTAGGATGTGGTCCATGGGCTCCTTAGTTAGCATTTATTGCCTAGTGGACAGAAATGAATAACCTCCTGGCTGTGACCCCATCTCTAAAACCCTTGGCTTGACCTGCTCTCCGTGGCCCACTCTGCCAGCCAGTCAGCTTGGCTCTCCTCCTGATGGTGGGGACAGTGGCCTGTGCTGGTCTCCTACTCAAAACAGACATTACTGGAAAGTTTGGGATCCATGTCTTCTGTTTATTTGCTTGTTTGTTTGCTGTATTTTCTAGAGCAAAAGAGTCTGGTGGTGACTCTGGGTTATCCTTGCCACTTCACCCCATAAAAATACAACAATAACAACGAATGGTTCTTTTGAACACTGTAAGCACTTTACATGCATTTGTCTATAAGACAAGTGCTGGCATTATCCGCCCCCCTTTTTTTACAGATAATGGAGCAGACATGGAGAGGTTATGTGACTCACCCAAGGTCACCCAGCCGGGCACGACGGACCCAGACCATACACCCAGGCTAGGCCCCTCCAGAGACACTGCCCTTTATCCCTGTGTTACATTGCTTCCTGTTGAACTCAGTATCTTCGAGCTAGGGAGGTGGGAATGGCAAAACATCAGGAGAAGATAAGAAATAGGAAGGTGAGGCATAAAGTTAGGAAAAGGATGAATTCTTTTTTTTTAAGGTCGTAATAAATTCCAAAAAGATTGGCAATAATCACAAAAACAGCATCTCTTGTAGTTGTAAAGACAAGCCCTATCTAACTCCCAAAGAGTCATATAATTTAGAGCTAGAAAAATTGCCTTATTTTAAAGATGAGCAAGCAGAGGCCAAGAGAAGCACCTAAGTGCCAAATGACGAAGAGGAATGCCCAGAGGCACCCGCTTCAGAAGACAGACAGAGACTCAATCAAATCTTTTTTATAAAGATATAAAGTACCCCCAGGATGATATTTTAATAAACACAACAACCCAGGTCATTAAAGGATCTGCTGCCTTAAGACAGACACAGTAGTTCACAGCCACGAGGGTATGCGAGGCTGCCCAATCACAGCCAGCTGTCCTCAAGGGGGAGCCAGAGTCAGCCCTTAACTCTAACTTAGGCTTTCTTCTCACAAACTTAACACACAAGAAACACAAACAGAAAACTCTCTTTCCGCCTGAAACAGACAGATGTCTAATAGGATGGCACGGATTTGGCATAAAGAGAGGATAAGGCCAGCTGGGGAAATGTCAGAATTCTAGACACTGCTTGGCAGCTTTCGAACATCTCCTCTATAATAGCTGGGTCACATCTGTATTGTGTTCCCATCTGGACATGTCATTTTAAGAATGACAGTGACAAGTTTGTCCAGGGAAGGAAAAGTAGCAAATACCAAGACTACTGGGAGGACCTGCAGCTCCTGGGCCCAGAGAAGGTGAACCACCGGGCTAAGAACCCACTACTCAAGCAGTTGCTCCATCCGTGAGATGAGAAGTGTCCCCTCCCAGGGACAGAGGAGACAGTGCAGAGAAGGGTCTCTGCTTGACAGGTGCAGCCTGTTAGGATGGGCCAGGAAGCCAGTCCTCCTTGCAGCACTCGGAGCACAGTGGCTTTCTGGGCCTCAGCAAACCCAGCCGTGCCCCAGGAGCCTGTGCTCCAGGGGACCTCAGAGCCTCCTAGAGCAAGCAGGAGCCTCAGCTATCTCCAGGTCCCGGTCCAAAACCTTCATTTTAGAGATGAGGACTCTGGGGTACCAGATCCCACAGTCAGTAAGAAATAGAAGTGGGACTCA